>NW_025335301.1:452445-520690 GCF_004798865.1 Varanus komodoensis
TCCCCCCACACGATGTCCAGCACCACAACCCCCCCCCCCCCACTAAACCCTTCTGGGGGGGAGCTGTGTAGAGGCTCCCGTCATGGCTGGGTCATGCTACCCCCCCCCCCCCGTATGAGCTACCATTAAACCCATCATTCCAGAAAGGAAGGGAAGGCCGCCTTGGGTTCCGTGCAAGCAGGAGAAAGGCGGGCCACGGATTTAGTGCAGTCAGGCAATATGGTTCCACCTGGCGCTGCCCGAAGAAGACGCCCCACCAAGGCTCTGTGGCCCGGTGAGGCTGGCACCGGTGAGGGACGCAGCCGAAAGGCCAGTCGTAGCTCCACCGGAGCCAGAGGGAAGCCACCCGAGGCAGCCGTCAGCTGGCTGCCCTGCAGAACTGGGCCTCAGGGGAGGGGGGCCGGGAGGGGGCCCCTGGGGTTGCGAGAAGGCATGCGGAGACGCCACGTGCGCGGAGCTGGCTCTCTGGCCGCCACAGCGGGGGTCTCGCTGCAAGCGCGTGCCTGGCGCACAGGCCAGCCTGCTCCCGGCCCCGCCAACGGCCTCCCCGAGGGGAGCCCCCGGCTGTGGGGCCCTTTGCCTGGCAGGAACCGGGGAGCTGTCGGGGCGGAAGGCCAGGAGGCAGGGCATCTCTGCATGCAGGAAGCCCCCTTCAGCCCGCGAGGGGCTGGGGCTGGAGCTGGGGCAGGGCCGCAGTCAGACTGGGTCTAAAGCACACGGCCAGGGCGATGCTGGGGGACTGGAAACTGCCCCGTGTGCCCTGGAATGGGCAGCCCGGCTGAAGCGCGGGCCCTGGTCTGGCCAGGCAGCCATGGCGAGACTCGGCCGCCACCGCCGGCCGGATGCCGTGCAGCCTGACGGAGCTGGAGCGGCTTTGCCAGGAAGCACGGGCAAGCGGGGCAGGAAGCAGACGCGCCAGCCTGGAGGGCCTTGCCCGGGTAGCCGCAGGCTGCCGCCTCCTGACTCCGTGGGGAGGCCTCTGCAGCTGACGCGCACCGGCCCGTCAACCTCCCTCGGGCCACAGTGGAAGCGCTGCCCCTCCACGGAGCGGCCAACAGGGCCAGTCCTACCTGTTTCACTTCCCGGTTGTCGCACAGCCACAAGTGCAAAAGTTGGGGGGGGGGTGAATACTGTCTTGAGGCTCTGCATTTCCTTTGCATTGTTTAAACTGAAAGAGAAAGTGTAAGATACTGCCCCAAATACTGTGCAGGACAACCACACCTCACTTTCAGACAGTTCAGCTCTCTTTTGCACAGCTGTGGGTGCACCTTCAGCTTCATTGGCATCACTTGCTAGGTCCACTCTGAAATGTAGATGCATTTCGGGGAATTCGTCTGAGGCAGCTGCTGTGCTCAACCTGGGTTAGGGTTAGGGATAGGCTAGACATGCATATGGAGGGCATGTCCTGAGCTGAGCCAGCTGGAGCTGGGGGTCAGACTAGATGGCCCAGGAGGCCCCTTCTGGCTCGCTCTGCTTCTATGTTTCTATGGTAAATAAGAAGGGATAGAAATGCAATGAAGGTTAAAAAATAAACACTATGGATGAACAGCAGAAAAACTTCAATTAGAAATTCAAAACTTTCAGGCTTTCCTGATATTATATTTACAATTGGCATCTACTCATGACTGGTGAAGCATGAATTTTTCCAGTTGAAGTGCTGATATTTTTTCCCTCCTTGTCACTTCTGCTAGTAAAGCAGCACTCATCCAGGTTACCCATATCACGTGAGGCTCACCTGGCAATTGAAGTCCTCAAAAAACAACACAGCAATGAAGTCTCCCCAGACATTGTATGGAGAAGTGGAGGGGAAAATCCCTGCTCTGTAGGAGATACAGGACAAATGTGTGTACGCATAAGGCAGATTAGCAGTCCATCCTGGCGGAATACTAGTTTGCATGTGTGAACGGGCTGTTGCAGAGGGACCGTGCATGTCTCAAATGCCATGCTCTTTCAAGAGCGTGCGTATCTTACTCCTCCATGTATGTCTGGTCCAGGCCAAGCCTCCTGGGCCTTCTCTGACGTACGTGTTCAGCTTACGCATCTTTCTTAATAGCTGGAATTCTGTATCGGAGGAGGGGGAATATCTGGCCCAGCCTGCAATTTTCCTTTCAGCCAGATGCCAGAGAAGGGAGGGGAAGACTCTTTGTTTTGGGGCTCAGCCTTGTTTGCTTTCCAGGCTCAGCATCAGTTTTCCTTCCTTCACATCACAAAAGAGGCTTGAAATTATAGATAATAGCAGACAGAACCTGCTGTTTCGCTTTTAAATGTCAAAACTGATTAGGTGGTCTTATTCCATCGCAGAGACGTGGAAAAGCCATCTGACTTCTCTGTTTTCCCTACCCCCTGTTTAAATCTGCATGTTCTGTGTGAGCCCCTTCCCCCTCCACACATTTACAGTAGCAACATAGCCTGTTCTGGGCATGAATAAAATAGAGCAGATTGAGGCAGTTAACCTAAAAAGAGAAGCATCCTCAGCTCAGACTTCAGTAATTAAAAAGAGTGCCCCACCATTGCGGCCTCCTCGGCAGATGCAGAAAGGGTGCAGTGGTGCAACAGAAGAGCTCTTGGCCAAGATGTCACCAGCTTTGGTCCAGTCTGCTTTGTCCTGATTGTGAGGCACTTGTGGGGGTTCCGCTGGGGGTGTCATGATCTGGGCTGCCCTGGTGGGCAGAACCAGAATCAGAGCTGCCACCACCACTGTATTCGCAGGATCGGTCCCTGGCCCTGCTGGGGCTCCCGGTCTTCTGGCGAGGGCCAGCCAGGAGTCCTGGGGGAGCAGCCCCATACGCACCAGCTCCCCCCTCCAGAGCCAGAGCCGGCCCCAGCGGCGTGGTCCTCCCGTTTGCCGCAGCGCGCACCCCGGCCCTCACGGAGGTGCCTGCCTCGCCACGTGCCTCAGCAGCACACCTGTGCCTGCGTCCCGCCAGCCCCCTCCGCTCTCGGCTCCTGCCCGTGGCTCCAGCCGCTCCGCGTTGCCTCGCTGTTGTGCCCGCCTGGTGCCTGCCCCACACCCTGCCTCTCCGTGTGGCCGCAGCAGTGCAGGTTTGCCTGCGGGCCGTGGGCCAGCTCCCGCCTCTTCGCTGGGCAAGCCGCTTCCGGTTCCTGCGGTCTCGTGTCTCCTGCCACGCCGTGTCTCCCTCCCTCTTATCCTCTCCAAAGTACTGCACCTCTGATTGTTCTCCTGGTTGCCAACCCTCAACTTGTTCCTGACCACGTCCTTGCTCTGCCTCATGCCTTCTTCTGGTTCCTGACTTTGGCCTAAAACATGACTTGGCCCTTGCTGTTGGGCTTGCCATAAACCCTGCTCTGGGACTCTGTCTTGCTGAAGTTCTGTTGCCTGGGTTCTGGGGCTCCGGTTGCTCTTGCCCTGCCCTGTCCTGCCCTGCCCTGCCCTGCCTTGCTGGACAGGGGGCCTGGTTATTGGATACCCATACTGAATGCTTCACACCACTGTTGTGTAACATGCACAGGATTTAATAGAACAGCAAGGCAGGGCTGTCATGGATAGACATTTTGTAGGGCTTCCATTCATAGGGTTGGCATAAGTCAGAGAAGACCTGGCAACGCATCACAGCAACAGGATTTAATTTGGATTGATCCCAGAGGTATGGCTTGTGTACGAGCCGATTCTGAAACGTTTTTGCAATGCGAGGGTTTGCAGCTGTGCTAAAATTGCTTTTTGGTTGTGGTGTTCATTCTGCAAAAATGCCTCTGCTGTGTCTCCCTCAGCAAGCCAGTAATGTGGGTCGAACAGAGTGTGACGGACACAAGAGCCATCCTGGAACAGACATCAGGCCTATTTTGTCTGCCATCTTTTTCACACAGTGGCCAACATGCTACCCATTTTGGGTGCCTGTGGACCATGTGTGCAGTAGCCCCCCTCACTTGTGGGTGTAGCAGTTGGCACATGCCGAAGGCAAGCTGCCTCTGATTCAGGAGGCAATCTGTAGCCATTGGGACTAGTGGCCAGCAATAGCCATGCCTCCAGGAATTGTCCGTTCGTGTCCATTGCATCTTATGATAGCAGATTCCACAGTTTAATGGAAACTGTGTGAAGAAATACTTTTTATCTGTCCTGAATTTTCCACCATTCAGCTTCATTGGATGATCCTACTGGGATAAGTCCCCTTATCAACTTTTTAAGACCAGTGATAATTGTGTACAGGTCTGTCTTATCTCCTTTTTTCCCCAAACTAAATAGTCTCAACTATTGAACAGCAGAGCAGGTACCTTAATTCAGAGTTCCTGTGTCCAAACTGGTCCTCCTTTCAGCTGCATAGTAGGTTCATTTCACTGCATTTCTATAATAATAGCCAAAAAAAATCTCTGGGTGGCTCACAAAATAAAGTGATGCAAAGTCTCAAACAGCCACAGAATAAATTCCAGTAGTGGAGGATCTAAAAAGTGCACAGATCAAAAAGGTGCAAGCACATTTTAATGCCAAATGAAAAACAAAGCTTGGGAGAATAAAAAAAAATCATTGGCTGCCACTGAGCAGACTCTACTGTAGGTGCTGGTGACCCACTGTGGGTAGGGGATTCCATGGTTGGGGTGCTGCAGTCTGCTTTGCCTCATTTGGCAGGGAGACACCCAGAAGCTGAACTTTGGCTAACCAGGCCCTGAGCTAATTCGGAAATCCCGCTTTGAACTGGGTCCAAAAACAGTATGGAAACCAGTGCAGGCGGCAACATACTGGTATAATAATTCCAACCCCAGTTAGCAGGCTTGTTCTGTTTTGGAGTAGCTGAAATTTCGGGACCATTTTCAAAGGCAGCCCCATGTATGATGCATTCCTGTAATCCAGCTGGAAGGCTAACATATTGTAGGAGACCCTTGTGAGGCACTCTCTGTCCAGATAGGGTCGTGGTTGGTAGAACAACCTACCCGAGTGGCAAATGTCCTTGGTTGTGGAGGCCACCTGTGTATCCAGACCACAGCTGTGACACTTGAGGGGGAGCGTGGCACCTGCCAAAACGAGTTGAACACGAGCTGGCAGAAATGAGGAGCCACCTTCTCCGTCTCACCTCGGAGGAGCCTTGGTGGACTGGGGCTCTTCCAGCGCCCCACTGTGCCCAGCCGTTGGTCCACAGTATACTAGGTTACATGAGAAGGAGTGGTAGGGTTGGGTGTTGCCAGTTTATTGGCAATGCCTCAGTCCATCTCTCCAGGGTGTCCTGCACGTGCGAGGCACTTGGAGAAAAAACAGCCCTGTGGGACTCCATAGCGTGCTGGCACAAGGCAGAGTGAGAGTCCCTTTCCAGAACTGACTGATCAGAGAAGGAGAGAAGCCACCCCACAAACTGTCTGCAAGCCCCAACTCTGTCCCATTGCAGGATCTGAGCCTAGCAGTTGCAGGTCCAAGAGCTCCACGGGGGGCGGGAGAAAACAAGGACCAGGCAGCAGGCAAGGAGCAAGCAAGCAGGACCGTCAGAGGTCAGGCCAGAAGATCTCGCAGCAAGGAAGTGAGCCAGCAGCAGAGCCGAGGAAGGTTGGTCGGTGCTGCCTGTGGCTGTCCTCTGAACTGTCCATTGCGGCCCTGGGGCAGAGGCAGCAGGGCCTCGGCTGTGAGCCATTGGTGGTTGCAGCTGGGAAGGTCCTCCCCGTGATCGGGCCCTCGCTCACAAGGCTTCCTCTGGATCCATCCAGAACGCCGTCTGACTTTCTATCTTTCCAGCACAGCTGGCTGGAGCATGCTAGGATCTGTAGTCCCGACATCTGGAAGGACAGCAGTTTTGCGAAGGCTGAATTTAGATGGCCTGATGCAGTAGGGGTGAACCTTCTCATGAACTGACCTCTAAAGCCTTGCCTCAGCAATCGCTTCACGTTCATGAAATCTCAGCCCGAGTGGGATAATGGGCAGGGCGCTGAGATGACCGAGTTGTTGCATTGCAGCACAGAACACAAAATGGGTTTGTGACCATTTGCGTACACACAGATTTGTGTCTGTGTCCCCCCTCCCCCCATGTGATCACTGCAAGGAAAGAGTGGTGGTGACAGGAACTGATGCTGATCTGGAAGTTCTCTGTGGTTTGTTATGGCCTTGATTTGTTTAAGGGAATATTTGTCCCACCTTTTCCCATTTTTAAAAAGCAAATGTTCAGAGGGGCTTTTGACATACTCAGTGTTGACATCTTGACAAAAGTAAAAAATGTGCAGTCACAGAGGTCATGGCATGTGAAATGAATATGCACCCACAGACCCAGTAAAGGAGGACCGGGGTACGTGCATGTGAGAGAGGAGTCCATTTTGCAGTCCAGCACTGGCGGGCTTCTAAGCTTACTTCATTTTTGGTTTTTGCCCCTGCTGCAGGAAATGGTGACTCCTTTCGACAGCTCCTCCCCCACCACCCTCTGGCCAAGTCATGTTCTGGAATGCTGTTGACGTTTCAGGCCCTCACTCCCAGGAACCGGGAGAGCCGCTTCAGCCTCTCGGGGAAGAGTCAGAATGGCAGGGAAGCCCCCAAGCAGTCAGCTGGCTGAGGAGAAGGGCACCCTCCGAGGAAGACCCGCTCCGAGCATGCTGCAGCACTGCTCCTGTGTCTGGCTGAGCATGACCCTCATGCTGTTGGAACTCGAGAGGCCTGCTCAGGAGCAGAGCTGCTGCAACCCTGAAGTCCGCACTGCTCTGGCCTGGTAGGACGTGATGTCAGCTCCTTCTTGGGCTGGGCGTCTGGCAGTCCCACATGCAAGCCCTGACATCTGCTGCATGGAATTCTCCAGAAGCAGCAGTGCCACTCCAGGCAGGCCCACAGTCTCCCAAGGGTGCTTCAGATGTCCCTGTGCAATAACAGGAACCTTCAGTTGTGTGGAAATCCTTTTTGGGACCCTGGTTCTGAAGGGGGAGCTGCTTGAGCTCCGAGAGCCCAGCTCACTGCACGAGATGCCCTTAAAGGGACCTCGGAGTTGATTCTGCAGCTCTCATGTCTAAAATGCCACTGGGCATTATCAGGAAGGGAAGGAAAGACCCCATCCTGTTCTTCCTTTGGTGGGGGCACTGCTGCTAACAGGATCCTCTGTGTTTTGCAGGCAGCGTGATCACAATTTCCGGGCGCATGACCTTCACAAGTAACAAATCCATGGAAATTGAGGTCTTTGTGGATGCTGACCCATTTGTGGATGAGCCCCAGGAGCGATACCGGGCGGTCAGTGCGTTCTTCACCTACGTGTCCTTAAGCAAGGAAGGGAGGCCGCTCCCTGTCCCACAGCTGGTGGTGGGTGTTACCGTTTTCTCAATCATCTGGCCTTGCAAAACTTGGAAGTGTGTTTTCCTCTTTGGCATGCATTCCTAGATGACTCCAGAGGCATATGCATCCCGGGAGTCTGTGCTAGCCCCATTGGTTAGCAGTGTTTTTAAAGCAAACACAAAACCCCGCTTAGTGTTTCCAGCTGAATTTAAATGCACGGTTTAAACAAAACACAACATTGTGAGTGCCTGCCAGCACTGCTTCCCCTCTCCTTCCAGGGCAAACAGTCACATGAACTGAATGTCTTGCTTGTTAAAGATGGTGCGTCTTGCATGGTTCAGCTTTTTATGCAATGCCCCTGGGGTTCTTTTGTTTTGTCCAGCCAAATCTTGTTCCCTTCATTCAACAGGGGGAAGAACTGCTTCAGTTAGGCTGAGGAGGGTTTGGAGGATGGGAAATGGTTTACGAGAGAGATCACTGTTCAGGATGTGCGCTCACTGCAGCTCTTGGCTTTGACCAAGTGGCTTTCGCAGTTTGTATTGCTTTGGAAACCTGCTGAACCTATTTGACCAGAGCCACCCTTACAGAAGAGGTAACATGTATGTATTTGCAAATGTATGCACAAACATACATGCATGGGTACATCATGGGAAGAAGTGCCTCTTTCAAACCATTTTCATCTCTCTGAAATTCTGCCTCCAGCCTTAGACTATGACCGAGTGAGCCGGGCTTCCTGAACCTTCTTTGGGCATTTCTAGGGCACGACTGGCAGGAAAGGGCGAAGTACTAGCTCGTCCCATGCCCACCAGTCTTCCCCCGAAATTGACATGTGTACCCGCCCACAAATACTTTCCTTGCAGCTGAGCTTACCACTTTTCAGGGCCTGCCTTGGACTGGGGCTGAAATCACATTTGAGCAGACACAGCTCAGCAGGCAGAAGCGCCCTCCTTTTTCTCCCTTCCAAGCTTCCAGACCGTGCAGTTCGGCCATCTGGGCCTCTGGGAGGTCTCCTTCAGAAAAAGGAGTCAAACTCATTCTCTGTGTGTCTTTCGGAATGTTTTAAATTGCGAGTGTTCGGGACTGACAAGGAACTTGATACCAGCAGAGCTCTGGGCTTCTCGGTCGTGTGTGCTCTCCCTCCCTTCTGCTCCACCACTCTGTGCCTCCCCTGGCTTGCTTCTCCTACCTTCTGTTGTCAATCCTGCTTCCCTTCCTTGTCTATTTTTAGCTGTCTTCACCTGGGTCACTCTTTTACCAAGCAAAATGGCTGAGCGAGAGAGTTGTTCCGTGAGTAATATGTTATGCCTTGTCAATTCCCGGCTGCACTCGTCTTTTTCAATGTTTCAAAGCGTTTAGTCAGCTAGGTTTGATTTTTTGCTGCCTTAAGTGGAATTTATATAATTTTTTGATCCTGCTTTACAAAAACAAGCACAAGTGTCTTGTTTAAATTCTCTGATGGATATGAAAATATTTGTGTTTTCCCCTCACCCCCTTTTCATGCACTCCTTATGAGAACTTGGCTTCTTAATTTCTGGAAGTCATTAATGTGTGTGGGTTTTTTTACAAGGAGGTAGGGCTTAGCAAGGTTCTGTTTCATTTTTTCTGTTTTATTTGCCATGTTTACATATGTGTTCAAAAGCAGCTTAGTAATAATGAATAACAAACTGCCCAGAGAGCTTCAGTTGTGGGGCAGTACAGAAGTGAATTTATTTATTTATTTATTTAGTTATTTAATTTCTGTACTGCCCAACAGCCAAAGCACTCTGGGCAGTTTACAAGCATGCATTTATATATACATGCATTATATATAAACACACCATTAAAACACAATTCAAAATTTAAAACCAAATTTAAAGTAGGAAAAATAATGTTGAGAAAACCTCTGTTAAACCTGTGTAACAGGCCCCAGCTACTAATTAAATATACTGCAGGAGAGGACAGTCCTTACATTGCACCAAAAAGATAGTTGAGTCAGCACCAGGGAGAGCTCAGCTGGAAGCGCATTCCATGACTGGGGACCACCACTGACAAGGCCCTTCTCCTTTTTGCCACCAACTGATCCTCCCTTGGAGGCGGCATTTGGAGGAAGGCCCCAAAACCTGATTGCACTGTCTGTGTCGATGGAGGTCAGGAGAGGCCTTCCGTCAGGTGTTGTGGTTCCAAGCCATGTAGGACTTTACAGGTCAAAACCAACATCTTGAATTGGGTTCGTGCCCGGTTCAAGTGGGCCAGAATTGGAAATATGTGATCAGACCATCTGATCCCTGTTATTAGTTTGGCTGCCACATTTTGCACTAGCTGCAGCTTCCGAACAGTCTTCAAGGGCAGCCCCATGTAGAAGAAAGAGGAGGGGAGGAAGATGATGATGAAAGATCATAGAAACAGGATCTTAATGTGCATGTGCACATGTGTGCACACGCTTGCACACACACACTTAAACCATAAACCAACCAGTCAGTCAGCGAGGATCTCTAGGGAGAACACCAAAAGTGGAGGGGTGAAGGTTGTGCAGCCCTTCCAGACAGCAGCCATTTGCACACCTTCTGGCCACAGCTTCTGGGATGAGTGGGAGAGGACTAGCCACAAACCAGCTTAACTTCGTGCATTCAGGTGGCTGAGGAGGGACAAAGAAGGTACAGCAGAGAGCTTCTTATATCTGCGGGAACCCAAAGCAGTATGTACTTGGAACTATACCCAAAGCAAATCCTGCTATGCTATAGATTCAAAGCTGTCTGATAGGAAAGTGGGGTGGGAGGCGGGAGAGATCCCCAGGGCACTTGGAATTCTAGCAGCTTTCTTAGATGTTTGAGAACTGAGGCATGCCCCTTCCCAAATTGAAACTGGAGTCAGATCTGTCTTCTCTACAAGTTATTTTTGGAGCATCGAAGAATTGCCCGCCCTCACAGGAGCCCACCCCTGTGGCTTTGCATGAGTCACGGAGCCAGTGGGGTGCTGGGAAGGAAGCCAGTCCCAAGGAACTGCCAGGGTTCAGGCGGCCCGCTGCTCCTGTGAGGGCGGGCAGGTCAGCTGCCTCCTGCCCCAGGAGTGGCGCCGTCCTTCCGTTGTTCCTCCCACGGACCTGGGCAGCACGACCTGCCCCTTGGAGTGGCTAATTCAGGAGGAAGTCAGGTCCGTGGCAATGAATCGCTTGTCAGGCAACCACCTCCACAGCGACTGGAGGCTGGACGGGGTGGCCGCTGGATCTGGTCCTGAAGGCAGTTGTTCCCCAGGAGTGTCATGGGAAGGAGTCCAGTGCAGACTGCGGGCGTTTTCTGTGGCTGTGAGGCTGCTCCGTGCAGCAGGCATGCACAGTTCGAAGTGCAGTCGAACTTCAACTTTCGCAGTTTTGATTATTCGTGAGTTTTCCATCAATAATTGAATAGGATTTTTTTTTTTGTAGCCTACTGTGGAAAATTGCAGATAACACACATGGAGTAGAAAATGTCTGATATATGCAGGTATTTTTCTGAAACATAGAAACAAAGTGAGTCAGAAGGGGTCTCCTAGGCTGCATAGTCTGACCCCAGCTCCAGTCGGATCCGCTCATGTAATCCCCAACCGTGGTTGTCCAGCCTTTCCTCGAACGCCCCCAGTGATGGGGCTGCACCACCTCCCGCAGAAGCCCATCCCATTTCCTAGGGATACTTCCTGACATCCCACCCGAAACCCAGTTCCAAACATACTTCCTGGCTGTTTGTTCCACATGTTATTGCCATACATATCAGAATATAACACCAGAAAAACATCCTCTTATACACAAGTTGCCTTGCATGCTGGTATATACAGAATATCAGGAAAAAAGAGAGGGATGCTGCCCCTGCAGCTACCCCAGTGGGCGTGATGACACCAAGAGGGTGGCAGGGAGCAATCTGGCTCCTGTATGGTCAGCAGTATTGAGAGTTCGGGGGTGGGGCCCCAGAGGTACTTGTGGCTTTTCCACTTTGGCGGGGTCCTGCGCCCCTGACCTCACAGAGGGGGGAGGGCCGACTCCAGTTCTTTTAAGTGCTTAAATGTATGTAGGAACATTGCAGGCACAGAGACACTGGTAGCCGGGGGAGACCTAGCCGGGGTCCAGGATGGCCCTTGCTGTGGCAAGTGCTCCATCTCCTTCTGGCAAGGCTGCTGCAGTGCTGGCCTTCTTCCCAGTTGAGGGCTGTGGGGGCACTGTGGACGAGCAGCACAGGTCCAGAGCAGTCCACTTCCCCGGTGGGTCCCAGCTTGGAGCCCGGAAGCAGGGAAAAGCGGCTGTCCCCGACCTCATGCTGCGTTCCAGAGACCCAGTCAGCAGTCGGGGAGAAGCCCCTGCCAGTTACAGGAGCGGTGGACTTGTGGCAGCCCCAAATCTCTGACTGGATGAGCAAGACCAGGCAAAGTTTGTGGGGCCCTGCATGTCATCCTGTTTTCTCTTGCTGATCCTGAGAAAATGAGGCTGGGGGACATTTTCCTCTCCACATTAGGTGCCCCTCGCACACACATTTTCTGGATTGTGTGCCTACAAGGGAACATCCTTTGCTCCACGCAGCTGAAGAAAGGGAGAAGCTCTGAGCACTCTCCTCCCAGGCAGTCTTGGTGAAGGGGAGGGGGAGCGGGCTGGGCCCTCTTCTGCCCCTTTCGACCTTCATCATGGCTCCCCACAGCAGGGAAGTGGCGGTCTTGGTTGGCAGAGTTGGGAAGGGGGAGAGGTTAAAGCCCCTCTCTGCCTGCCCCCCATCTTCACGAGGAGGGCTGAAAGAAGGCAGAGCTACAGCCCTGGTCATCCTCAGTCTCCTGCTCTGGGGACTGCTGGGGAGGGGGAGGTCATCACCTTCCTCCCAGCTGCCTTATCAAGCCTGCTGTTTTTCCATGGCCTCCTGCCACCCAGCTCGTGGCAGATCAGCAAGGTGACATGGGAACATGTGCCGGGCACATCCAGGGGTCCCCTAGGCTGCATGTGGCCCACGGGAGGCAACAAAGGGATCTTATGGGCAGTTGTGCTCGGTTGGGATATCTGGTCTCAAGTGCAGAAACAAGTGGAAAGTGTGAACACTTCTAACCACCCCCCCACACACACACGCACACACCCTGCAAATCTGAACCCTTCATGCTGTTGACCCTGCGCGCACTGGATGGCTTCTCCCTCCCTCCCTCCCTCCCGGTCTATCCAGCAAGGCCCCCCATCTTCATTTTTTGCATTCTTTTGTCCTTATTCCACATCCTCCTTTCACCCACCAGTGTGCACCAAGGAAATGCCAGGTGGGGCAAGAAGACCCGCTTTGGAGGGCCCTGCCCCATTTCACTTCTTCTCACTGTATGGCAATGGTGATTTTCTGCACTAGGCCACAGAAACGAGTTCTCATTCGTTACCCCAAGCTGTTTGCCTTTAATTCAAATTTTTAAATTAATAGGCTTCATAGCAGTATGTCAGTAAGTACAGAAGTTCATGACTTGGATATTCGTAACCCAGAGCCCCAGCTGAACCATGGAACTGGCTTGGTGTGATGGCCACAGTTTGGAGTGTCCCTACAGGGACTGGACCACTTCATGGAGAACGACGCACCAGCAGCAACTTGTCTTGATGGCGCTGTGCCGCCGTCAGCACCAGGGCCGAGCGCCTGCATGCACCAGCTGCTGGAGGATATGGGTGGGTCAAGGCAAGTTTCAGTTGGCTCCCGCTGCCAGTGAGCCTTTGATATCCCTGCCTGCCATAAGATTGCCTTGTCCTTCCTCTGAAGACATCTCTATGATGTGTTTTAAGTATCCCACCTGTACTCCCAGCCTTCCTTCTAAGCAGAAATTCACGCCATCGTGCATACAGTTCCAAACAGGGTCTTCCATCCAGGTACTGACAGAGCTCAAGTGAGTTTCGCTTCGAGGATGTGGCCATGTTGTGGCCTTCAGCCTGCACCCTCAGGACAGCAAGCTGGGGGCCCATTCACACTGCACCCTGCAGTAGCGTGCTCCTCATGCTAAATTGTTATTTTATATTGCTTTCGTCTGCCCTAAGCTGCTTGTGTGCCATTTTTATGATGGGACCTGAGGAAATCCTGTGCCAGTCCCACTGGAGCTAGAAAACCCTGTCAAGAGTCCTGATGCTTTGAGAACCATTTAGTTGCAGGGCTGAAGCAGACCAGTAGGATGGATGCTTGTTGGCCCCCATTCTTTTGGGTAGAACAGGAGCAGTTTGACTCCTGCTTCTGTACAAGGTGCTTGACCTAAAACCTCTGGATAGTGCATTCGTTTGTTGTGGGAAGGACTCCTGGGCATGAGATAACCAGAAGGGTTTTTGTAAGTTAGCAGAAAGGTCAGGGACATGGACACCTTCGCCCACAGGGTTCCTTGCAGGGCTCAGAGGCTTTCTTTGCCCTGCACCACCTTCCAGCGCTCCAAGCAGGAATCATTTTCTCCTCACGAGGTGACGCAACTGGCTCGCCCTTTTCTATTGTAACTGGCTTGCCGCGGCTCCCAAGGCGTGCACGGCGGTGCTGCCATTCCTGGCCAGCACCCAACACCGGCACAGAAATGGGCTGGTGGGAGAGAGGGGCAGTTGAGCTGCTTCTCGCCCCAGAGGGTGATTAAGAGTTTCAGAGGAGCCACGTGAAGCAGAGCGATGTCTGGTGGTCTGGCATTCTGCCCCTACATGGGCCAGCCAGCTGCCCGCAGGAATCGCAAAACACAACAGCACCTTCTCGCCTGCCCCCACCCCCTGGGATTCCCACTAACGTGGGCACAGCGCCTCTGATGCTGGGAGCAGCATAGTGCCCTCAGGACCTGCAGCCAATCATGGCCTCCTCCAGGAATAGCTCCAGTCGCCTTTTCATTCCACCTTGTGGAAGCAAAGTCTGCAGTTTAACTATGTGCTGCTGTGTGAGCTGAGATATTTAGTTGGCACGAATGGGAAGATTTGAGCTTGGAGGTCCCAGGATGGCAGGGCTATTGAGGGAAAGTTGTTTTGTCAATGTAATGTTAATTACATTGGGGGGGCACTTTTTGCAGTGGTACTGGTGTTGTGTAGTTGCTTGTTTTAATTGGTTTATTATGTAGTTATTTTATGTTCAAAGTTATATGCCACTTGATAGCCTGACAAGACTCTCTAAGCGGCTAACAATATCAAGATACAAGCCAACATACAAGTGCAGGGGGAAGGGTGGCGGGGAACTCTGCTGGAGCAGAGTGAGCACTTACAGTCAGGTGCCCAAAAAATCGGGTCTCAAAAAATCTGCAAAAGATAATGGTTTTTGCCTGGCACCAAAATGAAAGTAGAGACAGCACCAGGCAGACCTCTTTAGGAAGCCTGTTCTCAGAGTTGGGTGCAGCCACCGAGAAGGCCCTTCCTCTAAATGCGGGATGGAGGGGGCAAAACGAACAGAACCAGCACTGAAGTGGACACCAAACAGGCGATGTCCTTCGGCTGTCACCCTGGGCCTGGGCCAGCAAAGGAGACGTCTGCAGAGGATGTCCCACCCCTTGCCCGGTGCGATTTTACATTATTGCATTTTTGTCTCAGCCTTTGTCCGGCAGTTTGGGGTCATTTGCCCGACTTATCGGTGCCTCCATGTTATTCGTGCACTGGCTTCTGTAGCAGGCTAGGCTGAGAGGTTGTGACTGGCCCTGAGTCATGTGGGGGGTTTCACTGGCTTAGTGGAAGATGAACTGAATCTGGGCCAGGCTTCCCCAGTCTAGGGCCCTCAAGATGTTTTAGATTAGAATATCCATCAATCTTGACCAGTGGCCGCGCTGGATGGGCCTGAGTTGTTGGCCAAAACTTGTGGCGGGTACCTGGCAGGGTACAGCTGATCTTACCTAGCTATTTTTTTAAATAAATCACATTGGTCCCTAAGTTGAGAACTTCATCTTTTGCCACCACTGTCAGCTTCAGTTCCTCGGATTCTGTTCCTGAAATTATCAGGAAGCCAAACATAAGGTTGACTTCCATCAAGAATCCCTCTGTCTTAATGGATCTGTCAGAACTGGGTCCCAGGTCACCTCGGCACAGCTGCCGTGGGAGCTCCCCCCCTCACTTCTCTTGAGCAGCGGCAGGCGGTGGCGAGGAAACTGCCTGTCAGAACTGTGCTCCGGAGTGTTCCCAGCATGCAGGCACCCTGGAGCTATAATGCGGGGACAGCATGGCTCGATTTGCATGGAAGGAAGGAAGGAAGGAAGGAAGGAAGGAAGGAAGGAAGGAAGGAAGGAAGGGAAGAAGGAAGGAAGGAACAGGCCACGGTTGGCAACTGCGAGTGGTGTGTGAAGAATGCTGCCTGCTCTCAGTGTGCACCTGGGGTTATGGGTTGCTGAGGACGGGACACTGGAAGTGCCTTGCGCTGCCAGCCCCTTGGGCCATCTTGCCCAGTATTATGCACACGGGCCGGCAGCAGCGCCAGGCTCTCAGGCAGGATGCTTTTCCTACTCAGCCTGGAAAAGCTGACCACCTGCATGCAAAGCAGGCGTCCTGCGATGGACCCACAGCCCCTCCCTCTGGCTCTGGAGTTATAGTTCAGGAACAAACCGTGGGCTCAAACTCTGGTTTGCTGAGTGAGAAGCAACCAGAGCTCTGGGCTCGTGTGTCACTCAGAGCAGCCTTTGCTGTTCCGCCCAGCAGAAGGGGACGAGCAAGCGGCCTCCTGCCAACCGCTCCCAAGCAGCCTGTGCTTCACAAACTTCAGGCCGCTTGCCATCTATAAACCAGGCCGGCGTGTGGTTCCCATGTTCCTGTTCCCGGGCTGAGTCCCTGACACTCCCGGGGGGGGGGGGGGGTGGCCTGGATGGCCCCACAGGGGCCACTGTTCACCATGCAGAGCAGCTTCAGCAGTTTGTCCTTGTTCAGGTTCTGCTCCTGGCCCCTCTGGTACCCTGAGCCAGCATTAAATCCCCGTCAAAGGGCTCCCACCCCACACGGGGTAGTGCGGGAATGCCGATGTTCTGGGATGCAGGGCCCAGCTCTCTGGGACTAATGTGTTTGTTCTGGGGGCTGGAAGACGGTGCGCGGAGGCCACTGCCCCCAGCTCCCTGCTGCAGGATTCGGGGGGGGGGTGCAATTCTTTATTTTCTTTATTTAAAGATTTTATATGCCGTCCAATACTAAACTCTCTGGACAGCTTACACTTTGGCACAAGTTGCCAGCAAAACTGCTGTGCCAGTCTGCTACTCAGGCCACATGCGATGCAAGTGGAGCTGCTTGAGACAGACAGACGGACGGATGGACGGACGGACACCCTGGCAGGATCATCATGTACACACACCCTCACATGATGCTCAGCTGCACGAAACACCCAGTTAATGAGAACCCAATCGTTTACCCACCCGCTGTGCCCACACACAGCTGGCAGGGCTGCTTGGGTCATAAACACTGTGAGGCAAACTGGATGCGAATCCCGGAAGCTCAGAGCTCCGGGCAATGCCCTTGTGCCCCTTGCAGCCACGGGCCGATCCCTGTGCAGGGCTCACAAGTGGCCCTGCCTGAGAGTCTGAGCCCACTGTCCGGATGCCGCCTTGCCCGCCAACTCGCTTGCGACCTTGGCAAGTGGGTGCCGCTGTCGCAGTGCAGCCCCTCCAGCTCCACGGGGGAGACTCAGGCCTGATGCCAGGCTCTGGTGGGGGCCAGGAGGGTGCTCCTGTTGCTGGGAAAGGTGTGCCAATGGCGCTCCTTCCCGGAAGGCCACCATGCGCGCACACAACCGGGTGACAGCGGTCGCCTAAGAGCAGCCCTGCAGCTTTAGCCCGGGCCGCCTCTCATCCAATGTTCTGCATACGCAGTGGTGAACCAGGTGCCCGTGGGAGACCCAGTGCAACCCATGTGCATCAGCCGCTGCCTCGGATACTGGGCTAGCAGCCCAGTGGCACCCTTCTCCTGCAAGCGTTTGATCTGCCCTCCTTGACAGCTGTCCCATTTGGTGGCTGTCAGGACATCTCCGAGTCTCTCCCAAGTGAAGGCTTGGCTCAGCACACTGTGCTAGAGTAAAGGAAACATGCACGAAGCTGCATAGAATGGAACAGGAACCCGAGGGTACAAAGCCAGCGTGACTTCTTGCTACCTCATAGCCAGGCGGGAACCTGCCGTACCTCCGTGACCCCAGAGCAGTTCCTTGGCCCGGCACCTGGGCTGATGCAGCTGTTTCCTGTCCTGTCCTTTCCGTACCCCCCATAGCTGAAGCTCTCTGGTGGTTTACAACAAAATGAAACAATAAAGAATAACTATTAGAATGCCAACAGTTTTTTGCCGTTACTTCACACACAGAGAGGAAATTATATCTGTGGATTTACAGAACACACCAGGAGGCTGCCATTAGATCAGATTTTGACTCCAGTGTGGTTATAAAATAAATGTCTAGTCTACAGAGCTGTACTCAGGGTTAATGGAGAGCACAGAATGCCTTCGCTGCTGTTTGAAGTGAAGTGAAATCTGAAGTATGGTTAGGATTCGAAACAACAACAATGCAATTACTGCGTTTAGCCGTGAGTTGTTCAAAACAGCCCCTAAAGCAGGCTGGCAGGCAGGCAGGCAGGATTTATATTGATAAGTTTGTTCCACTCTGTTTCAAAGACACTTGAAAATGCTTTTTAAAAACCTTACCACTTTTATACAAAATTTCAAAATGATGACATTTCAGCTGTGTTGGAAGAAAGACTGGTATTTCTTTTTAATGCTGAATTCCTAACTTTTTCAAATGTGAAAAGTCACACCAAGATAATTACGTATGTTTAGTTTATAAATCTTTGTCTTGCAATTGCAGAAGGCTTGGCATTTTCTCTGGAGCCAGTGTGCTTCACACATCAGAGTAGCTTGTCTGTTGTTCCCAGTTGTTGTCGTCATAGACGTACTCGCATCGGTCGGTGCAGAGCAGCCTCCCTGCTTCCAGGGCATCTCCGCGCAACGGGCCTTCTCTGTGGCATTTGGGTGGCACACCCGGCGTGTCCTCTAATGGGCAGAAACGCATCTGTGAGAGTAAGGCCGTTCATTACCTGGGCAGTAGGCAAATAGGCACACAGCCTCCCATAGATGAGCCGTGCCAAATGATGGGCAGTGAGTGCTCCTCGCCCTCATCTTGTTAGATTTGTCGGCATCCCATGACACCGACAGCAAGCAGAGGGGCCGGAACGGAGCGCGCTCGCCACTGCGGTCGTGCTGGGTCCTGTGCTGAGGCATGCCATCGAGCGCACCTCGTGCGGAGCCCGCGCGGGAGCTGCCCATTCGGAATGGCGGCGGCTTGCATCTTGTGCACGCTACAGCCTCGCTGTGGCTCGAGCAGCCCGTCGTGGCCCGTGCAGACCGGATCGCTCATCCGGACAAGCACAGGGCTCCCCAGCAGGCCTGCAGTTCCCGGGGACCCAGCCAGCAGAAGCGACAGTCCGGCAGAACCATCTCTCTGTTTCTGGACAGTCAGGTGGATGCTTGAGCTGCTGAGCCCTCAGAAGGAGTTCGGGCTGCATGGCAGCCCCAAGGGTTCTGTTTTCCTCCCGTAGGTGGTGCAGCCCATCCGCCCTCAGTCCTCAGATGGCTCCCAGAGGACGGGATGCCAGGGTTGCGTTTCTGCCCGGTGGGAACCTGGGCTTAAAGGATGTCCTGCCCAAGAGGCCAGAGGCTCCCAAAGTCTCACAGCAGTAGTCCAGGGGGGCATATTGCCCCTTGTTTTGACAGAGTCAGCTCAGATGCCTCTATGGCCTGTTTGATTCTTCATCATCAACCGTTTCCGTTTAATCTTGGAAGGGCTTCAGGTTGGCTAAGCAAGGAGATTTGCTGCCTAAAGATAAACTACCAGCCAAGCTGACTTTAGAAACCCCAGAAGGCAATGGAAAGATCTCTCTGTGTGTGCACACACACAAAATGGATTGGATGTGTTCTTGAAATATAAAGGGCAGCTTCGTTATTGCTGAGGTTTATATTTTGCTGCATGTTTTTCCCTGGCTGCTCCCTGGAGACTTGGTTTACTTTATCTGGAGAATCGCTGAAAAGATGCCAAGAGAGCTCTCCACAGGTTGTCACAACTGCTTTAAGCTTTCTTTTATTTTTTTATCTAGAGGCTTACTTGATAGTGACATGACAAGTTCCGTTCACCAAGGAAAGCGTGTGGGTGCACGCATGGCCTCACGCACAAGCGGCCCTCCCGGAAGCTCCTGGTCTCCTTGTCCCGGCAGGAAAGGCGCCCCCTCGCTTGGTGCAGGGCAGTGTGCCTGCTGAAGTAGCAGCATGGAGGTGAAGGGGGCACGCGGTGCCTTGGCCAGCTCAGCCCAGGCCAGGCGGCCGCTGTTGCGGGACTGGGGCCGACGAGGGCCTTTTGGCCACAGGTGCGCAAGGCTGGGCCAGCGCCGGCTGCCTTCCACCTCCACACCGTGACTTGTGTGCACTGCCCTTTTCTTCATTTAAGGGAGCTTCCAGCCCCTGGAGCTGCACAGGTAGACGTGGAAGTGGGGGAGAGTCGACTCTCCAGAGGCAGCCCTCCCTGGCCAAGGGATCTCCAGAAGTGTTGGACTGCAACTCCCATCATTCCCAGGTGCTGTAATAGGAGTTGGAGTCTGAGGGGCACCAAGTTGGGGAAGGTTGCACTGGAATGGTGCTTGGCCCTAAGATAACAGATTGGACGCTTTGAAGGGCCAACTAAATATGCCACTGAATGATCAGTCCAACAGAAGGAAGCTGCAGCACGTGACTTGGCCCGGCCAGCATACCCAGGCGCTGGAGGTGCTGGATGGCCTCCCAGTGGCGGGGGGCGGGAGGTGGCCAGAGAAACCAGCACGGTTCACTTGGTGGCTGAAGAAAGCATCTGAGCACTCGGCACACTCCTCCTGGCCACGTACGGGGCAAAAGATGGGAGCTGTGGGAGAGAAGGGTGGCCAAAACGGGCCAGAGCAAGGCAGGGCAGGAGAGCAGCCCAGGCAGGACTGGCCCCAGCCCCTCGACTGCAGCGCCAGGCTCCTGCCACTGCCAGCCCCTGCTGGGCCAGCGAAGGGATGTCTTGTTCTCCTGCCCCACTGCTGTTCCCCGGCGGCCTCGCTTGGCGCCACGTCCCCTCCGTTCCTCAAGGAGAGGCACGCTCGTGTGGGTCTCCCGGTCAGCTTCCTCGCCAGTCAGGTGCCTCACCTTGACCTTGGAACTTCCCTCCTGGTGTTCAGGATTGGCGGGGGGGGGGGGCCTTTTCCGCGGCTCGCTTGCATTAGCTCACCCTCCCTTCTCGGTCTCAACCCCTTTTGCTGCATTCCTGGGCACTCCCTCACAGCGCCACACGGCAGCAAATGGGTGTGAAGGGACCCTGGGGAGGGGGCGATCTGCGTGTGCCGCCGGCTGCAGGGAGAGTGTTCTGGCGGCCAGCACACGACCCAGAAAGGCTCCTCGGTGGCATCCGGCTGCACCACGGGAGGGGCAGTGAGCCAGCCCACGTCCCCCAGGGTGCTTGGTGTCGGGCTCAGCCAGGGGCCGGTGCTGCGCAAAGCCCATGTGCATGGCGTTGGGATAATCGTGACGATCAAGAGGGGCGCGGAGCGGGTCTCCCTGAGGGGCGGGGCCACCCCACCACCTTCGCCACCAGCACCACCCCAGCTGCCACAGGTGGCATTCCACTTGTACCCCCTCCTGTGGGAAGAGCTGAGCACAGCGCGTGCAGCTCTGTGGCAGCCATGCGACTGAGCCGTCCGGAGGGCCAGTAGCTTGCAGCTGGCCCGTGCACAATGCAGGGCCAAGCTGGGCTCGCGCACGGGAGCCCCCGCTCTGCAGGGCGGCCGCCGTGTGGTGGCAGGTCCTGCAAAGCCAGGCGAGCCCGAGCAGGGCAAGGGCAGCCCTGCTGAGGCGGCAGCAGGCCCCGAGGTACGTGGGCTTCCTGCACAGGGGCCGGAGGCGAGGGGAGAGGCCTGTGGCTGTGGGGCTCTCGCAGAAGCAGGGCGAGTCCACTGGCCTCTCCCTGCACATGAGCAACACAGAGCCTCCTGCTGCCGTGGAGAGCTCATACATTCGTTATGGAGGATACCTTCATGGACCAACCCCGCTTTGTCAAGTCCATGACATGTCCTCTGAGGGCACTGAATCATGAGATTAAATAAAAGAGCTGTGCCCCCCCCCCTTTTTTGCATTGGCTGTTATTGTGAACTTCAGCAAATCAACACAAAAACTAAAATGTCATGAAATAATAGAGAAACAGAGCAAGTCAGAAGGGGCCTCCCAGGCCATCTAGTCTGACCCAAGCTCTAGCTGGCTCTGCTCACGATGTATTACAATTTATAACATATTACAATTTTCTTGCATAATCTTCAAATATATCCATTGCAATAGGTACATCTACAATGTGTATTCTTATATATTTTATGCACAAGATATACTACTGTTCCTTCAACAAACAGGATAACAAACAAGATATGGATACTTCAGCAAAGACATACCAAGTATCCATACATTTGTCCATTTGTAGATGATGCCTAAAGTCCAGTTGTTCAAAAACTGAGAGCATCATTGACTCTGCTACCCACTGTGACTGTCCTTGCAATGCTGTAATGATCTTTTAGCTGTCCAGAAGCATTCAGTGTTGGGAGCAGGTTGCAAGTTGAAGAGAACAGGATCCTGAGTGAATGCTAAAGAGTTTTCCATTGCAAGGTTTATCTGTGTTATTACTGGGGAAGCTGTGGACTCTCCCTCACTAGAGACATTCAGAAAGTGTCTAGACAGTCATTTGAGTGCGGCAGTATAAACTGGTGTCCTGCGACAGCAGGGGATGGACCTGATGGCCTTCTTGGCCCTTCCCACTGTGCTTTTCTGTGATTGTAAGACTACCTCCTCCCAAAGAGAGGCAGCCATTGGGCACTGCCACAGGTAAGAGAAGCATTAGTGGTGTTACACCTCCCACAGTTGCCTGAGGTAGACAAACACTTATTAAAAACACCTCGTGGTGTCCAGTATATCCAAAGCATATGTTTTTGCCAAATAACCCAAGATATGTTAGCCCTTCTGTTAACCAATACTGAGAAATAGGACAATCCCATTTATTTTTCCCTGTGTGTCATATTTCTTCCATGATCATATTCATACTCCTGGTTGCTATACCTGCTCAGCCCTAATCCACACCCCGGTGTAAAAGGACAGTGTAAAAGCATCCAGAGCAAACCTGGATTCAAGCTGAGATTTCGGTTGTACATACTGCCCTTTGACTGTAGCTGGTGACCGTGTTTGGCACGCCAAGCAGAGAACAGTGGGAGCTTATCATCAGGATCCACTCGCTAATCCCAGGTCAAAACCAGCTTCTTCGTCCAAGTGCACCAAACAAGGAGAGCCCTGCTGGAGCAGCCCCCAGGCCTGCCTCGGCCGCATACGGGTCACACGCTGGCCAGCCTGATGCCCCAAAGGGACCCACATGCAGGACGGGAGTGCAGCGCCTTCCCCAGCAGCTGCTCTGCACAGCAGAACTGCCTCTGCTCCTGGAGGCAGCGTGCTGCCATCAGGACCACTGGCCATTTGACAGACTGACCCATTATGCCCTGGACTAATCCCACGCGAAAGCTACCCAAGTTGGTGGCCATCCCCACATCTTGTAAACGTGCATTGCACAGTTTGTGTATTGTTCCAAGAAGTCCTTCCTTTTATCTGCCCTGAACCTCCTGGGATTCACTTCCTGGAACAAATGGAAAAATGCCTCCCTGTACTCTTCCTGCACATCAGGCAGGATTCCACAAGCCTTAGCCATGTTTTCAGTGCCTGCAGCTGCTTTCTCGCTAAGCTGGACAATCCTCAGCTGGGGAGGTCCTCCCGCCCCCTGACCAGCTGCGCTGCCCCTTTCTCCCGAGGAGGCCCCTTTTGCTGTGCTGCCTGGCAATGCTGGGGCTTGATCCTGAAGCTTGTGCGTGCAAATGATCACCCCTCCCCTCACCGTGGCCATGAGGTTAAGCCCACCGTGTGAAATCCCGTGCAGCAGGTCTTGCCTGCGCTTGTTGCAGGGCCCGCTTGACATGATGCCTGGAGAGCCTGCTGGACACCCATGCCTGCTTCTTGTCTCCCTTTCTTTGATCCACAGGTAGAAACTGAGGACGAGAGGAGGCGCTTTGAGGAAGGCAAAGGCCGCTATCTCCAAACCAAAGCCAAGCGCCAGGCGCAAATGCAGGCGTTGACGCAGCAGTGACATTCCAGTGGCAGGCACTTCCAGGAGAGCGCACACCGGAGCATCAGGCAGAACCCCTTCTTCAGTGTGGGCGGCTTAGCGGACTGGTCGCTCGTGGGCACCTTGCCTCTGCCCCTTCCTCAGCAAGTACCCATGATGTCCGCAGTTCTGGCGAGCCAAGCCAGCTCATGGGGACACCACGGGGATGGCCAGGAGGGCGCAGAGGTGCGGGGTGGGCCAGGGAGAGTGGACACGGGGGGGCTGTCGCAGAGCCTGTGGCCGTTCGCGCTGGGTGTTGCCGGGCCCAGGAGACACCGGGGCGTGCCTGCCCAGCTGCGCAGCGCGGGATGCGCCGGTTCCTCCACAGGCACTTGAGCTCCCAGGATGCCCCCCACCCCCCCACCCAGGAGCACTAGCGTTCTCTGCAAAGAGAGGTGGAAGGGTTAGCACAGATCATCCTGGCCGGGGGTCTTGTGATGCCGCTCATTTCATGGCTGTTCGTGTTCACCCGTGATCACCCCGACGCCCTCTCTCTCGTGGCAATGGCAAGCTTACACGCAGCTCCATATTGAGTCAGATGGCCTCTCTGGTTCCATTCCACATCTCTTGAAAATACAATACAATATATATATATGTGTGTGTGTGTGTGTGTGTATGTATATGTATGCCTAATTTATGTCATGAATGTTGTGAATAAAAGGTGCATGCCTTTAACTACATGAGACTACCACGAGAGCTGGGTTTGCCAACAGCAACCATTCCTGGGGCCGAGAGCGCCTGCCCAGCAGCCTGGCCTTGTCCTGACCTTCGGCAGCCCTCGCAAGGGGCGAGGGGACACCAGCTGCTTGTGGCAGGCCAGGGTGTGTGTCCTTCTCTGGCTTCGCTCAACCACCACCTACTAAGCTGGGATTTGCACCTGAGCAGCTTAGCCAGGCAAATCCAAATATCACACAAAGAGCCCCTGTTCAAACAATGGTCTGCCACCTTTCCTGCAGGGATTAGTAGTCCAGGAAGGGCTCAAAAGAGCAAGTGTTGGTGCAGCCCAGGCAGGCTGGCTTGGCTGGGACAATGAGCGCACACAGCCAGCCACTGCTGGGGCACTAGCACTTCCTCCCTCAAAACCGCTGCACTCGTCTCACAGAAGATGCTGAGCAGAAGCCACTTCTCTGTGTTTTGCACAGGCCACAGATGCTCGGAGAGGAGTCACGAAAAAGCCAGCCAATGAGTCTTTATTGAGGCGGGATTAGAACCCAAGTCCTGCCCCAAACAAAGCTCTTTATGCCTTGGAGCACACAAGATTGCTTTTTTCACTGTCCAGCCAGGTTCCCACCCCAACCCCACCACAAGCATTTAGCTGTCCTAATCCCTAAATTTGGGGACTGTGCAAATTCATGGCAGCCAGTTCGACACCTGGTCCTTCACAGGCTACATGCTGCAGCTGAGTTCCCTGTACTGCCCCTAACAGCAATGGCAAAGGATCAGGAGCTGAGAGCAGGGCCATGAATACTCCATCCAGCAGGACAGGACACCATAACTAAAGAGGGGGAACTTGGAAAAGGCCTCCATGGTTTGGTGACTGGGCTGCTTCTTTAAGCCCCGGGTGGGCAACAGGCTTGGGACCAAATAAGACCTGTGGAGGATCCCAATCCAGAGGGCCCCATCCTGGCCTGCCCTCTTTCCCTCGGTGGCCAATCATTTGGCACTGTCCCAAATGGTGCTTTGTGCTACTTTCCCCCATCCAGGAAAGCTGGCATTTCCTAAGGCTAAGTGGCTGACAGGAAGAACTTTGAAAAAAGATGTGCTGGGATTGGGAAAAGGGTGCCAGTCCCCCCCACCCAGCCTCCAGCCCCACCCTCCTCTGGGATGTGGCCCCCAGAGGCTCTCCAAAACGAGACAGCTCCCTGCCCTCATCAGCCCACAAGAGCTGTGCAGAGCAGTCGGAAGAGCCCCGAGGCAGGATCAGACCTGCAGGGAGAAGCCCATCTGCGCTGTGGCCAGCCAACTGCCCCTGAGCCCAGGGCCCCCTCCCCAAGTTCCCCTGCAGCTGGTGTGCAGGGGCACGTGGCCTCCGATGCTGGAGGTCGCATGGAGCCATTGAGAGCCCCCAGGAGAGAAGTGGGTGGGGAGCTTCCCGCTCTTAGTGGGGTTTCCTTTTGGTTCCAGAAAGGTTCGGGCCACTGCAGCCAGGGAGGAAGGGCTGAAAGGAAAAGGAAACCTGAGAAGGTGTCGGGCAGCTTGAGCAGCTTGGCAGCTTAGAAAGGAGCTGCAGCCCATGGAAGGGCTACTTCTTCTTGTTGTTGCTTAGCGAAGTCGTGTCGGACCCATCGTGACCCCATGGACAACCTTCCTCCAGGCCCTCCTATCCTCTGCCATCCCCCAGAGTCCACCTAAGCTCACACCGACTGCTTCACTGACCCCATCCAGCCACCTCATCCTCTGCCGTCCCATTCTTCTTTTGCCAGCATCAGGGTCTTCTCCAGTGAGTCCTTCCTTCTCATTAGGTGGCCAAAGTATTTGAGCTTCATCTTCAGGATCTGGCCTTCTAAAGAGCAGTCGGGGTTGATCTCCTCTAGGACTGACTGGTTTGATCGCCTTGCAGTCCAAGGGACTTGCAGGATTCTCCTCCAGCACCACAATTCAAGGGCCTCAGTTCTTCGGCGCTCAGCCTTCCTTATGGTCCAGCTTTCACAGCCATACATTTCAACTGGGAAAACCATAGCCTTGACTATGGCACTTTTGTTGGCAGGGTGATGTCTCTGCTTTTTAGTATGCTGTCTAGGTTTGCCATAGCTTTCCTCCCCAGGAGCAAGTGTCTTTCAATTTCTTGGCTGCAGTCCCCAACTACAGTGCTCTTGGAGCCCAGGAAAATAAAATCTGTCACTACCTCCATTTCTTCCCGATCTATTTGCCAGGAAGTGAGAGGACCGGATGCCATGATCTTAGTTTTCTTCATGTTGAGTTTCAAGCCAACTTTTGCACTCTCCTCCTTCACCCGCATCAAGAGGCTCTTTAGTTCCTCTTCACTTTCTGCCATTAGAGTGGTATCATCTGCAAGGGCTACTTGAGCAAGATGCAAATACTGCAATGGGGTGGGAAGCTCTGAGGACTGTTCATGCTGCTTTTGTATGGACAGATGTTGGAGCCACAGGGGGCAGAGCAATGAAATGGGGGGGGGGGGGGGTTCCCCCGGGGGGGGGGGGAGGGGGGGGGGGGGGAAAGGGGGGGGGGGGGGGGGGCTTCACCCATGCGGAGCTGGATGAGTTGCAGGAGGAAAAGGAGTGAGCAACCAGAACTACAATAATGAAGATCCCGCAACCCCCACCTGTGGGAGCAACTGCCCACCCAGTCCCTACGTTCATCTCTTTCCAGCTAGGAAATCCTCTGGGTACCAGGGCAGGATCCTGCTGGCATTGGATGTGACTAGGGCCTTCCCCTGGTTCTGATCCAGAGCCTCACAGAAGATGGGGAACACTTATTTTTTTTTTATTATTTATTAAAACATTTGTATGCCGCCCCATTCGCCGAAGCCTCGGGGCGGCTTACAACAATAAGTTAAAAATAAATAACATGAAATTAAAAATATAAACATTAAAATTAAAAATACAAAAATAACTATAAAATAAGCCGCCCTGGCCAGATAAAATCCAATAATATTAACAATTAAAATGCCGCTTAAATAAAAAGGTCTTCGCCTGGCGCCGAAAAACAAATAACGACGGCGCCAGGCGGACCTCTCTGGGGAGCACATTCCATAACTTAGGTGCCACCGCAGAGAAAGCCCTCCTCCGAGTACCCATCCTCGATGCCACAAATGAGAAGGATCTCGAAATTGTTGTAGATCACAAGCTGACTCTGAGTCAACCATGTGATGTCGCTGCAAAAAGGGCAAATGCTCTTTTAGGCTCTATTAACAGAAGTGTCCCCTCCAAATCCCATGCAGTGCCAGCTCCCCTCCACTCTGCACAGGTGAGGCCTCACCTGGAGGACCGTGTTCAGTTCTGGGCACCACAGTTGAAGAAAGCTGCAGACAAGCTGGGAAGGGTTTGGAGGAGGGCGACACAATGATCTGGGGACTGCAGACAAAGCCCCGTGAGGAGAGACGGAAGGAGCTTGGCACAGGGGTCCTCAAACTATGTCCCGCGGGTCAGATCCGGCCCACCATGCCCATTTAACCGGCCCGCCACAGAGGTTTTGCACTTGCTGCACACGGGCATGCGTCTTGCTCACACGGAGATCATTTTGGACTCGCTCAGAGAAAACCATCTCCACGCGAACAAGCTGCTGCCTCACCTCATGCGCCCCCCTCCCCCCGCCGGCACTGCCATGGCAGCCCGTGCCCACTGGCACCTTTCAACTGGCCCCCTGTTGAAAAAGTTTGAGGATTCCTGGTGGCATGTTTAGCCTGGAGAAAAGAAGACTGAGGGGAAATAGGATAGGCCTTGAAAGGCTGTCACAAAGAGGAAGGGCAGGATCTCCTCTTGATCATCCCAGAGTGCAGGATGCAGAGTAATGGGCTCAAGTGGCAGGAAGCCAGATGCTGGCTAGATACTTCCCATTAGAGCAATATAGCCAGTGACCCAGGGAGGCAGTGGTCTCTCGCATCCTGGAGGCATCCAAGAGGCAGCTGGGCAGCCACCTGGGAGGGGGGGTTTCACTCGGAGTCCTGTCCTGAGCAGAGGGTTGGACCCGATGGCCCTCTGGCCCCTCCCAGCTCTGCTATTCTAGGCTTCTGTGATTTGCCCACCCTCGGAAGTGGGATCTCTTCTGTCTCCAGACAAGCCACAGGTGAGAGGAGAACAGCCACAACCTGTGGCATGACCGATGCGCATCTTCACGGAAGAGCTGGGGCTTTTTCTGTCTCAGCCTGCAGAGAACTGCACCCTCAGTTACAGGGCAGTAGTGGGCACATAGGTAAAAGCAGCCACTCTGGGGGTGCAAGAGCCAGGTCTGCGCCCCACCCCCTCCCGTTCAGAGGAAGGCTCTCGGCCAGGGCTGCCCTGGTGCAGAGAGCACGGCTCGAGACTGAAGAGGGGCAGTCCCTGCTTCCCTGAAGCTTTCCCCTTCATCCCAGAGTATTCTGCTGCTTCTGTGCTGATGGAGAGGCACTCTGCATGTGCTCAAAAAGCTATTTTTACTTGAGGCCACAGCATGCTCCACCCCCGGGGCCCAGCTTGACTGCAAAGGCAGGGTTGTCATCCATTGGATTAATATTGTCCAAAGGGTTTCTCCCACTGCCCCCACCCCCCGCAGTGCTGTGGGGGAGACAGCGGCTGCAGCACTCCTGCTCAGCGCTGGAACTTGCAGCAAAGCAGGGTGGAAATGGCTGCCCTTGAGTGGGCAGCCACGTGGCCTCCTTCGAGAGAAGTGGCGTCCTGCTTAAGTGAAAAGCACATGCTTTAGCACACCACCCTCTTTCCCCTCCCCCACTTTTCTTCTCCCGTGAATCACTGCAGATTCAGAAAGGAGAGAGACTCTGTGCACGCAGTCCTGATACTCAGTCCGAGGGCCACGCGCTTCCCGGCCTCTGCTGTCTCTGGTGCTCGACAAGTGGCTGAGGATGCAAGGAGCGCCCTGCTGGAGGAGAGCAAGCCCTGTCCTGCTCAGCCGACCCACCGCCCACAGGAGACCTGCCAGCACGACAGGAGTGCCTCTGCCCCTCCCACCCATGTTCCCCAGCAACTGGCATATATAAGCACACTGCCTCTGATACTGGAGCTGGCATCGAGCTAGTGGCTGTGGAGGGCCTCTTTATCCATGAATTTGTGCAGCCCCCCCTTTTACAGCTGTCCAAGTCGGTGGCCATCTCTACTCCTTGTGGCAATGAGTTCCACAGCTTAACCACAGGCTGTGTGAAGAAGAGCAACACCCTTAGAACAGGAAGCACTTTGCTGAACCTACCGTCTCATCCAGCATTCTGTTCACACAGTGCTCAACTGGCTGCCCTGAAGTAGAACATGTGTCCCAACAGCAGGTACATGCAGACGTGCGAACTCTCACCTGGCCTTCTCCTCCACAAATTGTCTAAATCCCCTTTAAAGCTGTCCAAGTTTGTGCTGAGCACAGAGGCCGCCTGTAGGAAGCGCGCCCTATATCCTTCAGGACCAGGCTGTCTGCTGCTCAGTGCTGCTCCTGATGCTGTGACTGCCTGTGTCGGAAGCGGAGAGCAGAGGGGAGTGTGACCCACCGGGATCAGGGGTCCTTGAAGGGCCCGTGCTTGCTCTCAGCCACAGGGAAAAGGCAGTCCCACCTCAGTCACATTGCGGATCTGCTTGAGAAGGGGAAGAAGGCGTGTGGGGCCCTTCCGAAAACGCCCAGGGCCCCCCATGTCCCAGGGCAAGAAGCTTGCCAGCCAGCTAAGGCCGAGCTGTGTCTATCCTGGGTTCTTTAGGAGCCCCTGTGAATTATTAGATAAAAGGAACCCCACAATGTCCGGCAAGAGTCAGCATTCACATTCTGATACAGCTACAGGGAATTCGCCAGCTTTACTGGAACCTGGCAGTTTGCACACAGCGTGATGGCGAGCCAGGGCTTGTTACCTTGTTCATTTTTCCTAAAATGCTCAAAGGGAAACCCCTCCTGGGCCCGGCCTGGGCTGCAGCAGTGTCCTGTGTCTTGTACGGAGCTGCAGCATGTGGAAAGGGCCTTGCCGGGAAGCTTCCTGGAGGGGTGAGCAAGGTTCTTGCACTGGGCATTGGTGGGCCCTGGGGCATGGCAGGAAGGATACAGCCAGGTGAAAATCGGTGCAGTGTTGGGCCACATCGGGCCGGTTTGCAGGGGAAGCTGTATGAGGCGAGACTGAGGGAACTGGGTCTCTTCAGCCTGGAGGAGACTCTGAGGGGACCTGTTGGCGACATACAGGTCTGTGAGGGGGTGTCACACGGAGGTGGGTAGAGACCTCCCTGCAGAGGAGGGCAGGACGTGCTCCAACAGAGCAAAGCTCAGGAAACCAGGGTTCCATTTAGATGCCAGGAAGTACTTCCTGATGGTTAGGACCCTGAGGGTATGAAATGGGCTTCCACGGGAGGTGCTTGAGGCCCCATTGGTGTGGATGTTCAAGGATAGGCTGGACATGCACATGGTGGGCATGTCATGAGCAGAGCCTTCTGGAACCAGGGGCCAAATTAGATGGCTTGGGAGGCCCCTTCTGACTTACTCCGTTTCTGTTTCTATGTTTTTGGTGGGATGTGAGCAGTACAGCTGAGTCCAGCACAGTACTGGCTGCTGGGGTGGACAGAGTCTTGAAAGGGACTGTGCTGGACTTTCCTTATGCAGGGGAAGGAGACCTTCCCAGGAAAAGACCCTTCATCCCCCTGCCCCACCCCCACAGTCCTTCCTGGGGTTCCTGGTTCCCTTCCAGCCCCTCCTCGACCAGCTCCCAGGACCAGAGTGGCATTTCTGGTGAGGGCCAAGCCGTGCCTCCCTCTGGCCATTCCTTCCTTAATATACGAGTAGCCCTTTGCCTTTCCTTTCCGCAAAGCTCCCCAGCAGCCCACACATGAAAGCCGCAAGATCGGACCAGGTCCGCCACAGTAAATGCGACACACACGGCCATCCTGCTGGTTGGGAGCCACACCCCCCCGAAGGGCCATCCTGCTGGCTGGGGCTGATGGGAGCAGAAGGCGAAGCCAGCTAGAGCTTGGAGAAAGCTGGCAGGGCTGTGCTGTAGTACTTCTTGCCTGCGTGGGCTTCCTGAGGGGATCCAGGGAAAAGCGTGTGCCTTGGTGAGCCAGCCTGTGGGAAGTGCCACCTGAGTGACTTGTGCAGGGCTGCACAGGCTGTGCTAGGTGGGGAGGGGGACCAGCAGCCCCTCTGCAGCAGTGGCAGAGGGTGTGGTGGCCAACTTCTCCAGGGGTGCAGCCTTGGGCCCATCCTGCCCTCAGTCGAAAGCCCGGTGGCGACACAGGCATGGCGCGCATCTTCGGCAGCACGGCAAGCACTCAGCACCAGCATTTCACTTCCAATTAAACATCAAGATTCATTTGCAAGATGAGTCAGGACTGCCCTTCAGAGCAAGGGAAATGGGAAGTTTTATAACAGAAAGAATCGTGTCTGGTTTATGGGGCGTGCATAAAATGTGGGCAGATCCAGTCTGCCTGGGAGGCAGAGATTGCAGGAAGTAATCATTCATGATCGGCACATCTCTACTTCTGAGGAGGCTGTTCCCAACCTGCCAAGCCTGTTCCTGAAACCAGGCCTCCCTCCTGGCCTCCCCTTGCCATTTAGCATCTCCTGATATGCCCAAGGCCCAAGGCCAGCATGCCTGGAGGGGTCGCACACCGCACGCACGAGGGCAGGCCATGCGTGACGCTCCCTCCCTCTGCATGGGGGGCACGCGGTTGCCCCTTCCCCTACCACGTCTTTGTCCTTTGGCTTGGACGGCCTGGGAGGAGACCTATCTGTTCTTCAGTTTCTGCCCACTTGCTGGGCCACGTGGAATGCCTGCTGGGAACAGTGGTACCCATGTATTGGGTACATAACAATGTGGGGTGGGATAGGATGGGAGGAAGAAGTGGTCCCAGCAAACAGGAGTGAGGAAACTCTTGCAGCCCAAGGGCTCAATTTGATTTAGAGAAGCCCTTGAGCGCTGCATTCCAGCAACAGAAGCCAGCCTATCTGAACGGAAGGAATGCTTTTCCTGCCTGCTTTCTGGAACAGGGCTGCGGGGGGGGGGGGGGGGGGGGGGCAGCACAACAGCCAGGAGACCAAAAGCCAGGGCCAGAGCCAGGGCCTCGACTGACCTTTCTGATATACAAGGTGGAATTAGAGACTGATCTCCTTTCTGTGTGGGCCTGTAACCAGGTGGGGACAGGGCAGCTGGGAGGCTGCCCCCTAACTTTACTTTGCCCCCTATCTTTTTTAATTAGCAGTTGACAGCTTTGTATTTGAAAGGTCTGCCTCCACCTTCGGCACCTCCCCAGCTCCTGAGCCTTGGTCCTCTGTGAGGTCAAAGGGGCTCGCTCTTGAAAACAGGGGTTGGGATTGCAGCTGGTCAAGCTGACCTTTCAAATTTGCCTTCTCCGAGCTGGCACCCTTCAGGGTGTTGAAGTGCCGCTCCCAGGATGCCCCAGCCAGCAGTGCAGTTCAGCACATCTGGAGGGTGTCCACTTGCGGAGGACTCAGCCTCGGGAGTCTCCAGCTGGGACAGGGGAAGCCCCCACCCTGAATCACTGGAGAGCGGCTGCTGGGCGGCCCATGCCAGCAATATAGAGCTACCCTCCCACCAGGCACCACATGAGACCGCTTGTTCTGTCCCTGGGGCAGGGCTCGGCACCGGGTGGCCTTCCAGTGGGACTGGTGGATGTTTGCAGATCCCTCCAGCCTCCCCCCCCCCGCCCCTGGCGGCGAGATCAAGCTGGTCTGCGGAGGCAGAGCGCCTGCCCTTTTCGATCGCCAACACGAACTCGCAGCGGCCGCCAAAGGGCACGGCGGCGGCACTCTGCGTATGCTCAGCGGTGCCCGTCGCCCCTCGCGCGCTCCAGCGGGCCCGACCGGTTCCCCGTCCGCCCAGCCGCAGCGACTGCTGACGCGGGCGGCGCGCGGAGAGGGCTGCGGAGGGTCTCGCCGCCTGCTGGGCACCATCGCCATCTTCTGTCCCGACCTGCCCGGATCGGGAGCCCCGCGCCGCGCCCAAGAACAGCGCGGCGGGCGCGGCGCAGCAGCCCCCGCAGCGCCGGGATGAGCCGCCTGCCCCGCCCCCGCCCGCCGGCGGCAGCGGCCCCGATCCTGGCTGAGCACGGAAGGCCTCCGTGGGGCGGGGGGACACCGAGCGGCGCCGCAAGCAGCATGCGCCTGCCCGCCCCGTCCCCGCCCAGCTCGGGCGGGCTGCGAGCGGCGCGAGGGAAAGCGGCGGCGGCGGCGGCGGGGCGCCCGGTCCACCCGCGCGGAGCTCCTTCCAGGTAAGCGCCCCACGCCGAGCCGCGGTGGCCCGCGGCCAGCCCGGGGCGCGCCCGTCCCGCCGAGCGCGGGTGGGGACCCGGTGCCCCGAGGCGGCGCGTCCCGTCCCGTCCCGTCCCGTCGTCCCGTCCCGTCCCCCCCCCCGGGGCGGCGCTCCGGGCGCCGCGATGCGTTCCGCCGCCGCCGGGCGATCGGCTGGGGGGGGGGGCCGGGGGGGGTTTTCCCCGGCCCCGGAAACCCCCCCCCCCCCCCGCCTCCCTCCCCGCGCCCGCACGCCCCCTGCAATTTGTGCGCTGGCTCGGCAGACTCGGGACGCGGGGGGCACCGCCGGCTGCCCCTTCCTTCTGCCTTCCAGACCATCCGCTGCCAGCCTGGATTCGCTTTCCCCGCCGGCCCCGACGCCCCCCGCCAAAGGTCCCGGCCCCTCGCCCGCAGCTCGCCGTGGGAGCTCGAATGTAATGCAATGAGGATGGCGCTTTTTAATGGGGGCGGGGCACTCGGTTGTTGTAAGGAGAACAGTTCGGGGTGATTACTGCTGCTTCTCCGGATTCTGTAATTAATTCTGCATTTCATTACAAATAGCAGCAAGAGCAATCTTGCTTCTGGCTGAGGTCAGCTCTTGGGCGAGGGTATGAAATACAATTAGCGAATTCCTGAATTCGCCTGTCTCCCTGCTGCTCGCCCTCCCCGCCCGCGGGTTCCTTGGCCGGGCTGCCTTGGGAAAGAAAGGGGGGCGTGAACCGAGGTGCATCTGAGGAGCAGAGGGTGGCGGTGGCAGAGAGCCGCCTCCGACCGGGGCTGACTGGGGCTGCTGGAAGCTGTAGTGCACCCGCCTGGAGGGCTCTGCGCCGGGGGCGCTTTTCTGCTCTGGCGCCCGCCTGCCTTCCCTTCTGCAGCCTGCCCTGAGCTGGTGCCTTTTGCGAAGGGGATCGTGGCCGGCCGGGCGTCATGCAGGGTCTGGAGAGCCTGTGCAGAGAGTCCCGGGCGCAGCTGTGGACTTTGGCGGTGGCTGGCGGAGGCGGCTCACCGGCCACTCCTGTGGCGTGCAGAAGGGCGGGCGCCCGTGGCGTGCAGGGAGCCCCCGTGCCCAGTGCTCGGGAGCACGCGGCCGTCGTGGCCCTGGGGGCAGCCGCGTGCCACCTTCCCTCCGCCAGGCACTCCCCTGGGCCGGGCCAGGGAGGGTCCACTGGGCCGGCACTCTGGCTGTGTCTCCCAGCGGCCGGGCAGAACAGGTGCCTCTGGGGTGGCCAGACTGTGATGGCCACTTGCCGCCCTCTCCCGATGCTCCTCGGGAGCTGCCGGGGCTCAGAGGTAGACTGCACTGATCGAGGAGGTTCGCTTGAGCTGTGCTGGCAAGGAGCCGCTGGCCAACGAGTCCTTCATGAAGGCCTGGAAGAGGCCCTTGGGGCTGCGCTTTCCCCACTCTGCCCCCCTGTGCAGGGTGAGCACCTCTCCCGGGAAGGTGAAGATGGGCATCCCCAGAGCTGCAGCTCAGGCAGCTCTTGTCTTTTCCAAACAGACCAGCTCATCTGTCAACTAAGAATCTGCTAAAGCCGGAGCCTGTTCCTGCTGAGGCAGAAAACAAAGCCCAGCTCTCTGCCCACGACGGCCGTGCTTTTTCCTGCCGGAAGAGGACCAGCAGCGCGCCCTTGGCCAGCCTCCCCCAGCCTGATGCCTCCCGATGTGTGGCACTAGCTGGCTGTGGATGCTGGGAGTGGTAGTTCATCACAGAGGGTGGGCTAAGTGTGTTTAAGCTAGGCAAGGGGAGCATCGTGGGGCTGGCCCTTGGGCAGTTGCCACAACCCCTCGGGGGCCCACCCTCACCCCCCCGACGTGAGCCAGAGGCACCAGCCGGCAGCCCCAGCACTGGGGCCACCCTTGCTATGGCAGAAGCCTTTCCTCCCCCCAGCAGCCCGTGTGCCCAGAGCCACACGCCGGCCACACGGACGCGCCTTCAGCCGGCTCAGCTGGGCCTGCTCTCTGTCTGCAAGTGATGCTCGCCGCCTCCAGTGGGGGAGGGGTGAACAGGGCTGCGCTGACAAAGGGAGAAGGATGCCCCCCCTGTGCAGGGCACCCCCCACCTCCGAGGGGGCCGGCCTTCTGGGTGCAGCCAAATGGAACTGTGCCCACCCCACAAGAAACCTCCCCCAGCCCTTCCTCCGCTCCGTGCAGATAGAAACCCCCAGTGCTTATTAAAATGGTGAACCAGGCCACCACATCGCGAGCAAGACGGTGCTGAAATGAGCAGCAGGCGGATAAGCAGCATGACGCGCCAGGGATGCCCTCGCTTGGCGGCATGCGCGAGGCCCGAGGGAGGGAGGCATCTCGCCACCAGAGCGCTCTGCTCCTCGTGGCTCGTGGCAGGGCTGCGACGCAGTGACGGGGCCGTGTGTGGCGTGCCGGAGGCGGGTGCAGCCCCTCCCTTCTCTAGGGAGGGCCGGGAGGAGGGGGGACGCCTTGGCAGCGGGCTGCTCCCACTCCCGCAGGGCACTGCCTGTGCACACTTGCCGAGGAAGCAGCAGAAAGTTCCCTGGGGAAGGTGGTGCCACCCTTGGAAAGACCCTGCCACCGTCGGTTTTCTTTATTAAGATGTTTATATACTGCTCCTTTCCCATAGGTGGTTTCCGAGGGTTTCCTGTAAGTTGCAAGGCACGGATAGGTGAGGCTGAGATCAGCTGAGGCCAGGCTCTTCTGGAGCACATTTCAGGTCTTTGGAAAGTCTCCCAGGCAGATTGCTTCAGCTTGCAGTGCTCTTCTGACCGGCTGCACCCTCGCTCTCCTTCTGTGGTGGGGGTGGGGGTGCCTGAGTGTCCTGCTCAGCCTTGAGGGCTGATTGCGGAACTGCTGGGTCCACAGTTCTCAGGAAGCGGCAATGATGGGGCTCTCTTCCCACTGGGGCACCCGTGAGAGCTCGGGGCCACAACTTGCAGCCCAACCGCAACGGGCAAACCGGCCCCCTGAGGCCTGGCTGGGAAAGCTGGACTAGAAGTGTGCGCAGGTACGTCTTTTCTAGAGTGCAGTGACAAAGCTCTGTGGGCAGTTCACACCAATTGAAAAGATAAAATCGAACATGACCAGGACTAGACAACATGACAACCCAGCTGACATAAGCCAGGATGAAAAAGCCACGGTTTGCAACCTGTGGGTTCTCTTCATGGGGTGCCTGTGATCTGTTATCTTGGTTGGGGTTAAGCAGCACAATAATCCACATTTCACAACAACCTGTGGCTTAGTGACAACCCATGCTCAACCATGGCTTGTACGTAACTGTGTTGCTTGAACCCAAATATAAGTTTAAAACAAGAGCGAGAAACCAGAATGAAGCACAGAAACCAAAATACAACTGAGCAGCAGTGCAAAGCTTTAAACTTTAGTGGAAGATTTAAAAACAACAGAAACTGAAAGAGGGAAATGCCTAAGATGGTGCTGGAAAGCCTACATCACGGGTCCCCAGCATGCCTTTGCCCAGAGCTTGTTCCACAAGCAGGGGGCCACAGCAGAGAAGCTCCTGTTCTCAGTGGCCACTGCAGGCTTTGGCAAAATGTCCTCTGTGCAGTGGGCACGGGCCCACTTGTTCCACCTGCACAGGAGCACCCAGGAGCACTACCTGAAGCATGCCCCATTCTGCAACAGCGCCCTTTACCGACTTCCTCCACCTGATCACATGTTTCTTCCTTGCTTTATTGGTGTACGTAGAAGTTTCTGTGCTAACTTTCCTCTTGAAATGAAAGGCTCCAGCCTGCTAATGCAATAGGGGAGTGAAAACCAGTGCAAATAACAATACGGTTTCAGTCTCAAGGCATGATAGAAATCAGAAGGTCAGGAACTCACAGAAAGGCAGAGGTGAACAAGGGGCGGAGAAACCTCCTGGAGCGAAAACATTGTTGGGTGAGGACAACCTGGGGCTGGTTGTGACGGGTGAGCGGGACTCCGAAGCAGAGGAGGTGCGTCCCTCCATCCCTCCCAGTCGTTTTTCCATTGCTGGCAGGACATGCCCAAGACCGGGGAGCAGTCAGAGGGGCTCCGGGGGGCCTCCTGGGCCGAGCTGCTGCAGGCAGGCCTCCCCAACCAGGCGTCCTCCAGATGTGCCAAGAGGCCACGCCCAGAGCCAGCTGCGGGCGCTGCTGCCTGGCCTGCCTGCCTGCCTGCCTGGAGGACGCCCACTCAGTGGAGGCAGGCTGCGGGCTTGTACTTCACCTGGAAACCGAGCCAGAGCTTCTGAGCTGGTCCGGATGCAGACCACATGCTCCACGCGCGCCGTCAAGAGTCTTGCTGCTGGATTCGGGGCTGTGAGAGCTTCCAGGCGCTTTGACAGCTGCCCCTCGTTTCTGGTGCCAGGCTGCGGATGCTGCCAAAGCGGTTAGGAAGCCGTCGGGTTGGCGGCTTCCCACTCCCACAGGCCCAGCTTGCCAAAGTCCCCCGGCTTATCCTGCAGAGCCACGGCCAAAGGGAGCCCTTGCCTCGGGGCACCTCTTGGCAGAGCCGCCTGTCTTCATGAGCCGACAGTGTGTCGAGTCTGGGTCTTCCGTGCAGCACCAGCTGTTCAAATCCCAGGCCAAGCGGCTGGAATGCAAGGGCGGAAGAGCGTCTGTGGGTTTTGCCGCTTGCGTGGAAGAATCTCGGCAAATGAAAGGGCCTTTCCCTGGGTCAGGCCTGGCTGGGCCATGCAGAGCGGGGTCTTCTCAGCAGTGGCGCTGGCCCATTGCAGCACTCCCACTCCTGGCAGGCTGCTGGCTTTGTGCCAAAGAGTGCTTCTGTTTTTGAACTACAATATTTTGGATGACTTAATTTTGAATTTTGAATCTGTCTTGAAACTGGTTAGCCACCTTAGGGGTTTTCTTTCAAACAGGAAGGAGAGGTATGAACTTTGGCATTCAGATGTGGACCAAGAACGCCCCTGGAGGGTCCGAGGCAGTGAGTGGTGCAGACAAGCGATGGCCCACGCTTGGGGTCGAGCGAGTGTTAGTTAAACCATTGGTCGTTCTTGAAATGTGGGTTATCGCGTTCTCTGAACCCAGCCCAGATAACAAACCATTGTGAACAACCCAGCAACAAAGCACAGGTTTTCTTGGTCAACAAACCATGGCTTGTTAGCACAGCTGAGTTCAAACAACATGATAACCCACAGCTCAGCAACAACCCACAGTTCCTGCTTCCAGACAGATGTGGTGCTCATAATAACCAACCAGTTTGAGCTGCTGGGCAGTCCAAGCCAGATAGGAAGGCAAACCCATTCTTCAAAGTGCATTTCTGTTTGCTTTATTTATTTATTTATTTAAATAAGTTTTATTTGAGAAATTATAATCCTTAAAAAAAAACAAAAAGAAAACTACAAACAACATCCATCATCAAAAACATTGAGCCCGCTGGGTCAGCCCCCACACCCTTCTTTTTCCATTTATGATAACTTAAAAACATAGTTAAATCTATGCAAAATCCCGTTTCTCCAGCCAATAATAAAAAGATTCCCAAGTTTGATAGAAGTCAAAGTGCATTTCTGATTGGCTACCCATCCCACGTGCATCAGGGACAGAATATGATTGGACACTGGCACAAACCATACTCCCTCTCAGGTTGGAGGCTGGCTTGCCCTGGCCACATATTTGCAGCTCTTTGTCTTCTTTGCAGCCATGCAAAGGGGCTGACCAGAGTGCTCTGCCAGTCGCTGCTTCAGACACCTTTTCTGCAAGGAACTCTGCACATGGTTTGAAATCCAAAATACTAATCAAGGAAGTAAAATGTAACTCACTGTGGGTGCAGTCCTATCATGTTACCCACAAGCTCCTGAACTCGGAGGCTTATGGGTATGTGATGCACAGCGGGAGGCGGCAGGGGAGCCTCCACACCCCATCTCTGGGCTCTGCACTTTGACTAGGGAGGCCTTTTCACCTGTCGAGGCAGCGCATCTCATCAAGAGCGCTCTATTCCTGGCCTCCTCTGATGCCGCCCCTACCAGCCCCTAAGGCCCTTCCCCTCCTCTTCCCAAACTGGAGAGAAGCTGGTGTGGGTCTCTCCGTGGGAGCCACACGGAAGAGTAAGGTGGTGCGCCGGGTGCCAGCAGTACTCTGCCCTCTGATCCAAGGATCTGGAAGACCCTCTGGCTGCTCAGATGCTGCGTGGGGGACCCAGCAGGTTGGCTTTACCTCTCTGCTTCTTTTCTCTTTTTGCTGCATCAAAAGCCTTCTGCCAAGTAAGTTTCCTTGGTATACGTTGAGCAGTTGGCCTCATTTAAGCGTGGTGTTTCTCTGGAATTTCTCCGTAAGATCCTTCCCCGTGTGCTAGACTGCACAGATGCTAGGCTGCCCCTTGTGATCTGAGGGTGTTTCACAAGATTTAGTTAAGTGCGGAATTTTCTGGTTTGGGGAAAACAAAGCTGCTTGTCACTCTGCTTTGGCGAGGTCCGGGCCACCTGGCAGCGCCCTTCCGCACTGTGTGTCCAGCACGTTCCCCAGCAGGGGAAGACTCCCGTGCACCAGCAACTCCACCACAAGTGAAAGAATTCCTCAAGCAAGGAACTGGCACCATCCCTGTGCATGTGCCGTCCGTAATACAATATGGCAGGTCACTGCCCTGAGGAGCTTGCAATCTAAGTAACACACAGGCACCAAAAGAGGGAGAAGAGCAAAATGGAGGTGAAGAACGTGTTTTTCTTTTGGTGACCAATACTTAAGCTAAGTAACTACGGGGAAGCCACTCCAGCCTGGGGCCCTCCAGATATTTGGGACTACAAGACCTATCATCCCTCACCACTGGTTCTGCTGCCTGGGCGTCCGTGTGCAAAAGTTCCAGTGTTGGGAATGGACGAGAGAGTTATTTTTGGTGCGCTTTCTGGGGTCAGGGTTGCCACAACTCTTCCGATGAGGATGGTGAGGGTGGGAAGCGGGCATGTGGGGAACGAGGTGGCTGAGCGGGGAGGCAATTGCAAGGCTGCTGCCTCCAGGTGCGCAGGTGAACCCTGGGCTTGGAAGCGAAGGGAGAGGGGCAAGAGGAGCCCATGCCCAATCTGGTCCCTGCCCCCACGGGGTACCCAGTTAGAGGGTTTGCATGGATCTGGGAGACTCACCCTTCTCCAGAGGGGCCCTCCCCGGGGTGGGGGGGAGCCCAGGGTTACTGCAAGGGAGGGTCTTCAGAAGTAGCTTCCGGTCTGGGTTCGGCAAACCACTCTGTGCATGCTCAGGGACTCATCTTTCGGGGACAGCACTTGATTAGCAGTGAATTGCAAATAACGAGCTTTTTTGCACCAAGGCAGTCTTGCTTGAAAAGAGTAAGAGGGAACCCGGCTCATGACCCAGAGGGGCCGTGCTGAGGCAGGGCCCTGTGACTGCCTCCAGTGAGGCAAGGTGCAGGCACATCCCACAAGGGAGCTTTTGGAACAAGGCTGCTCCTGCATGACCCGCCTGAATCGAGCCCCGCGCACTGCACAGGCAGTGCCTCCCCTGCACGCTGCCACCGCTGCCCGCAGCAGCGAGCGAGAGAGAAGGCGGCTGCCAGGACCAGCGGGCAGTGGCCACTCGCTGCACCCTGACCCATCACGCTGCTGCCACCGGCAGCCACCACAGGGAGCCCAGGATGGGGCCAGACACCGCGGCCGGTCGTGCAGGCGGTGTTTGCAGGAGCATGGAAGGCTCAGGCAGGATGGAGCCCAGAAGGGCTGGTCACACCCCGCCGTGCACTAACGTCCTGTGCACACCAGATGTGTGTGTGCAGGTGTGTTCCCCAGTGACGCCCAGCTGAGAACAACCGCGCTCGAACCTATTGTCTCATGCACACAGAGCTTCACGGGGGGCACAGACATGCGCACAGAGCGACCGCCCATGCCTCCTCGGTCGCCCTACAGGGCTGCCCCATCTTCCTGCCCCCAGCCCTGCCGTCGCTCTGTGCAGCAGGTTGCCCCCGACTTGCAGCTGCCCGTCCTTGGGAGCCCCGCACAGCTCTTGTCGGCTCAAGGCCGGGACGTGGTTTGTGGCCTCGCTCTGTCTCCAGTAGGCTCTTCCTCCCCTTCTGCTGCCTCTGGCTTTCCCAGCATCACATCCCCTGCCGGGCCCTTCGCCCCATAACAATCCCCTGCCGCTTCCCCATTCCCCAGTGGCCAAGGCCCAGTGCTGCAGCACCAGCGTGCAGCCCATCTCTGAACGGCGTGGCGTGTCCGTGCCTCTCCGGATGGGCCGGAGCTCTCGCAGGTGCCTGCTGGAACGCTGTGCGGCGGATCACCAGCCGAGGGCTTGGGCTCACCGGCTCTTCGCCCCACACAACACCCGGGATGTGCTTTCCGGGGCTCTAGCCCTGCAACAGGTGTATTTTGAACCCAGAGCCCAGCGGAGGCTCCAGAAAGTGCCAGAGGCCCCGCCTTGCTTCTGGGGGCACCCCGGCCGTGTTGGGGAAGGCTTGCTCTTCCTTATGCCGGCATTGTGCAAGTCCCATCAGCCCCATGCAGCACAGACAGTGGTGAAGGGGCGCTGATGGGCGCAGTAGCCCCTGGAGGGTGTCTGCTTGGAGGGGGCTGTGCCAGGAGATGGGGAGGAAGAGCCGGGCCCCCTTGCTGGCGCTGGCTTTGAACCAGGACAGGCAGACCGCTCGTGATGTGCAGAGTGGCCCGCCCGCCGGGCACCTCCATCCTCGGCTTCTCTGTTCCTGGACTGGGGCCCGCTTCTAGAAACATAGAGACTGAGCGAGTCAGCAGGGGCCTCCCGGGCCATCTCGTCTGACCTCCGGCACCAGCTGGCTCCGCTCACGACATGCCCACCGTGGGCATGCCCAGCCTATCTTCTGCAGGCTACGGGCTCACTGGGCGGGCCCCAGGCAAGGGGGGCCTTCCTTGCCGCTCCCCATCGCGGGTCAGGCGTCTTGCGAGGCGCCTGCTCGAAGGCTACACGGTGCTCGCTTTGGGCCAGTCACCTCAGTGTGCCGCTGCTTGCACCCGCGGCCACTGGGATGCTCCAGCGGGCATTTGCCACCATATATCCGGACGTCTGACCTGGGTGACGGGGGGTTGTCCCCATGGTTAGCAGCCCTGGGCTGGTTGACGCCCGTGGAGCCCGATCGTCCCGGCAGCCGCCCTGGGTGCAACCCAGCTGCTTGCCTGCTGCTGCGGAATTTGTGGCCAGGGAGAAGCATGGTAAACAAAGAATGTTTCTCTCTGTTCAAACCCCATGAAGTCCCGGCATGCTGCTTCTCTGCACGTGGGTGAAATTGGCCCGTGCACCTGTTTGGCCCTGGCAGACGTGACCCCTGCAGGGGACTCTTGGCAGGTGTGCCGGGGGGGGGGGGGCGGGTGCTGCCAGCACCTGCGTCCAGTCCCAGAAATCTGCAGGGCTGGCTTTACCTCTTGTGGCTGGGTGGGCTGCCATGGGAGTCCAGGAAGAGAGAGGTGGTCATTTTGGGGGCAGGACAATAGAATGGAGAAGGGGGAGACTGGAACTGGTTTGTATTTCGATCCCACAAGGGACGGCCTTCACTGCATTATTCTCATGCTGCCTTCCCAGGGGTGTGGGAACGCTGGTCCACCCCCAGCACCCAAAGGCACCCTCGGCAGAGCCTGTTCCCAGCCGGGGCTGAGGTGCAGCCCGTGCGGTGTGTGATGCCATGGGATGGAAACGGGTGCAGGCAGGCGACGCCTGTGTGGGCCACGGGGTCTACGCGGCAAGCGCGGCTTCTGCATTCAGGTCAGGGACTGGAGGTCCCAAGCCAAGCCAGCCCTCTGCGTGCTGCGGGTGACCGACACTGTGGCCACAGGGGCCGCAGGGGAGAGGCGCGAACGCGAGAGAACCGGCCGGGCCACCAGAAGCTCTGTTTTCTGAGCAGCAGGTGGCTTTCCCCACGCCTCAGACGCAGCCGCACTTGGCGTGTGTATTTGGCCCTGGCCACTGCCCTTCCAAAAGGCCTTGCGGGGCTGGGAAAGACAGTGGGGCTGAATGGAGCAGTCATGGATGGGCTTTCGTTCCTGGGGCCCAAGGGTGCCTGGACGACAGAACAGCAGCCAAAGGTGAGAACGGCTCCACCATGAAGAGGCGCTCCAGCGCCTCAGCCTGTTTAGCTCTGAGGGGAGGAGTGAGGGGAGACTCGAGAAAGGCGCACAAAGTGAAGCCTGGAGAGGAGGAAGTGGGGAGGGAAATCTTTTTTCTCTCTCTGTCACGTCAGAAAAGCAAAGGAGACGTCCCTTGAAGCTGGGAAGTGGGAGACTCAGGGCAGAGGAAGCGAAGCCTCTTCACACAGCACTCAGGTTAAACCGTGGAACTTCCCGCCACAATATGTTGTGATCGTGACCCCATATGGGGTGGCTTTAAAAGGGGATTCAGCCAATTCATGGAAGTGAAGGCCGGCGATGGCTGCTAGTCGCAGTGGGTACATATTAACTGCTGGGCTGGGCTGGCCTGCCAAGCCCCCAACCTCCAGAGACAAATAGCAGCCAAATATTTAAAGCACTACTAGAATGAAAGACACCAACACACAAGATGGCAGATTATGTTATTGCCTGGGACTTTGTCACCCACAGTCCAGGGAGATCAGGTCAGTCTGCAGCACTCCCTCCCGTTTTATCCCCACAACGCTGCTGTGCAGTAGGACAGGAGTGGCCACCCTAACGAGCCTCACGGTGGGCCAACCCAGCCCCCCTCCCTGGCCATGACCACTGCCTCGGGGGCTCTCTCTTTCCCTTGGCAAGGGCTGTGCCTTCAGCAGGTGCTTTGGGGTCTGGGGTGTTTGTGCTGGGACTGCTATGAAGCTGCCAGATTCTTCTTGGCCCCTGCCCTGGCCTTGTTTGGAGACCCCTGAAATCAGCAGCCATGGATGCTGAAGCACTGAGGGCCTTGCTTGAGCAGAGGGAGCAGTCCAACTGGTTGTCGGCAGGGGAGGGGGGACCTGCTGGGAGCCGTCTGGGGGACTACACTGCCCGAGATGCGATGGGAGCAGGAGAGGAGCCCTGCTGCGCCGTCCAGCAAACATTACATTATAACATTAAATTAAAATGTTTGTAAAGTACAAACATTAAGTTAAAATGCAAAAAATAACAATATAAAATAACTACTAGCAACAGGTTAATTAACCTGCACTGGACTGGGGAGACTCGGGTTCTAGCCCTCCCTCAGCATGAAGCTTGCTGGGTAGCTTTGAGCTGGTCATTGATTTTTAGCCTTGCCTACCTCACAAGATTACTGTGACAGGCAGTGTGGCCTACTGCTTAGAGTGCTGGACTGGACCCAGGAAATCCAGTGGCTGGTCTGCACTCCCAGCGTGAGAGCAGATTGGAGTCCTTGCAAGAAGGAACAACCAGGATATATCAAGCTCGAATTACTTGCGATGTGGGTTGCAGGGCTGTTCCCTGCCATGGCGCAAACATTTTGGGGTGGACGGCCACACACAGGCAATGCCGGCCCCCTTGCCGTCCGCCACCCCTGCACCTGGAGGGGCTGCACCTTGCTGAGACTGGGATCCACATCCAGGGAACCCGCCTGGACTCTCCCTGGAGATGCGCTTTAGGGGGGTCATTGCGATGCACTTTCGGACTGACAGCAGGGCGTGGGCTCGGCAGATGAGGGACCTATTTAAATGCTCTTGGCACGGAGGTCAGGGCGCTCAGCGCTTGCGAGTGCGCTCCTCTTTGGCCAGCTCCAGGCTTGGCGGAGGGCCTCCAGGAAGAGCACCTGCTGTCTGGCCAGGGGCGTGCGTGCAGCGAGCAGCTGAGAAGATGTGGCTCTGTTCCCCCACCCAGCAAAATAAGAAGAATGGAAGATTTTTTTCATTAAGTTCTGGTTAAAGCTGCTGGAAGCTTTGCAGATTAAACATTAAATCGCATTTTGACAGAAAATGTCAAGTCCTGAAGGTCAGATGTGCTTTTTTGAGCAGATTTGGAGAAGAAAAGGATACAAAAATAGCTAATAATTTATTTTGAGGATGTGGTGATTAGGCAGAGGATTCTCAGAGCCGTTTCTCAACTGTCTTTTTGCATGGCATGCTCAGTTTCCAACATTTCTGGTTCAGACAACCCATACTCAGTGATTGGGTATAGATTGAGTGTGGGTTGTCACTGAACCATTGGTTATTGTTCAAACATGGGTTATTGTTGTTATGTGTACCCAGCTAAGATAAGAAACCCTGCTGAACCATCCAGCAAGAAACCATAGGTTCTTTCCCCAGGTTGTTTATGCACAACAAGCCAGGGCTTGATAGCACAGCAGGGTTCAGACAACCCACAACAACCCAGAAAGAAAAACTTCCAAGGAAAAGGTGGAGCTCTGTGGATGGACATGCGTGTATCTCACACAGCTGAGGGTAGGCAGCAGCACTGGGGAGCCAGGGAAGCTCATGCGGACCAGGGCGGGCTTTCTGATTGCCTGATCTGAGCCCCATGTAGGCCTTACAGATCACTTGGATTCTGCCCTGGAAAGCAGGAAAGGAGGTGGCTGCAGCCCAGCCCTAAGCCAGCCCGGCAACCTGCAGCAGAGTGCAGTGCTACGTGGGATCGCCTGCAGCTCCTGCATCGCACCTGAAGGCAGCCCCACGCAGAGCGCGCTGCAAAGCCCAACGGGGACCCACCCGAGGCATGCTTGGTCCAGGCCAGATCATGCTTCTCTCGGAATGGGTGCAGTTGCGCACTGCCCTCGGCTGCACCAACGCAGTTCGGAGCACCACCAACGCAGGGCTGAGCCCAAGAAGGTGCCCAGGCCTGGACCCGTCCACCCAGCATGGCTTGGATTCGTTTCTGGCTCTGCCCTTTGACAGACCAGGAGAATCTCTGCCTCGCTTGGATCCTGCTTCAGCGCGTCTGCATTCAATCCCCGGTAAAATAGGAGCAGGCCTTGCTGGCTAGGAATGATGGGAGTTGCCATCGCACACATCTAGAGGGCCCTGGGCTGGGGAAGGCAGCAGTGGGGAGTACTTGCCTGCTGGGGCCAGGTCAGCAGAAGGCGCTTCTGATCTTTTCCATTCTTGTACCCCACGGATGCCTTTTCCCAGCTGCCCAGTTGGTGCCCCTCCAGTCCCCCATGCCTTTCCCTTGCTCTCCTGCTCCTCAAGTGCCGCCGCCTCTGCCTGTCCGGCTCCTCGCCAGCCCGGTGGGCGCCCGCCCGCCCGCCCGCCCGCCCATCCTTCCTTCCTCCCTGTAGCTCGCTGCCCCCAGCCATATGCTCTGTTCCCCATTGCACCGCTCTGCTGTCTGCCAACGCTTGCCGTGGAAGCAGGCGGCACGGCTGCCACTTTGCGCCTGCGGTGCGTGGGCACGCACAGCTCGGCACTGGCGAGCCGGCAGAAGCTGGCTTCCGGTGGGAGCGTGTCTCTGCTGGCGGGGGTGCCCGTGCCAGGCACAGGGAGGGCTGAGGAGGGCCTGGCGGACGCCACGGGCAGCAGGGGCCCTCCGGTGCCCGGCAGCACGCTGGTTCTGTATGCGGCAGGCCCAGGTTCAATACCGGCCACAGGGAGCCCGCACGGCGGGGCTGGAATGGACCCCTGCCAGCAAGACCGGACTGGTCTTCCCCAGCCTGCTGCCCTCCAGAGCAGCTTCACCTTCATGCCCAGGAGTCAGGAATCCTGGAGCTTTGCCGCCCGGGACACCTGGGGGTGCCAGGCCAGGAGCAGCTGGAGCAGAGCAGCCTCTGAGGAGCTCCCTGCTTTGGCCTGCAGCACCTCACTGGCCGCACCCCAGAAGCCCTGCTTGGCTCCACACCAAGCTCAGTTCCCTCTCAGTTGGCAGCCACTTACCTGCTGCTCGTTCACCCTGCCCTTTCTGCAAATGCATCCATGGCGCGCATTACCATTTACGAAACACAGAGGAAAAACCAAATCGTGATAAGCCTGCAGTGCCGAAAGGCATCCTTGAAAAACATGGCAATAAGAGAAGCGATGCCCGTGCTGAGAGACCAGCTTAAACACCAAAGGCTTGCCTGACTAGAACATCGCTGCTTCGGGCAGAAGGATGGTGGAGGATATCAGCCAACCCTCTCTCAGCAGGGAGCTGCAGGGGCCGGGGCAGCCACTGAGAAGGCCCTTCTGCTCCACACAGGAGTGTTCCCTCCCATCCCGCCCCACACCTGGGACTTGAACCCCAGAGGGCTAGAGGGGGCAGTGGTCCCATCCTGTTATCAGGCGGCTTTGTAAGTTCAAAGCTGATTATTTCCGTCCCAACGGGAGGTGGGAGAGGGCCCCACGCTCTTCCCCAGGTACGCCAGGCTCCTCCAAGAGGTGGGTTGGCACCACCCTTCTGCCTTTTGGGAAACAGCTGCAGCAGAACGCGTGTCCGGCAGGCAGCGCTGCCACGCGGGAAAGCGTGCTTCCTGAGCACTCCTGATCTGACAGCCCCTTCTTCTCTTCCAGAAATGCCTCATCTTTGGGCATCAGGCCTGCTGGCCTGTGAGCCCCATGGGGGGATCTGCCCCCGCCCCTGACGCGCCCTGGATGGCCCCGGCTGGCCTGGAGGATGCCTTTACCTTCCACCTCCCTCCTGGCGCGTCCACATCATCCTTGCCCGGCCCCAGTGGCTGCTGACCTCGCCCTCCACCATGCATGATGAGCAGGCCCTGGACAAGAACGCGGTGGCCTGGCTGGTCTGCGCGGGCCTCTCCGTCCTGGCCAACACCTGGGGCATCCTCAGCGTGAGCGCCAAGCAGAAGAAGTGGAAGCCACTGGAGTTCCTGCTCTGTGCGCTGGCTGGGACCCACATCCTGAACATCGCCGTCCCCATCACTATGTACTCGGTCATCCAGCTCCGCCGGCAGCACTCTGACTACGAGTGGAACGAGGGGCTCTGCAAGGTCTTCGTCTCCACCTTCTACACCCTGACCCTCGTCACCTGCTTCTCGGTCACCTCGCTCTCCTATCACCGGATGTGGATGGTCCGCTGGCCTGTCAACTACAGGTCAGTCCCTCCCCCGCAGGGCCCTGCAGGGGGGCCGCTTCTCCCTCCCTGGGCAGATCCTGGAAACACCCTGGGGGGCAGCAGGGGGCTCCTGAGGGTGCAGGCCTCCAGGAGGGGGCTGTGAGGGAGGGGTGGGGAAGCTAAGCCACAGACAGGTGCCCTGTGAGGGAGGGGATCCCCCAGCAGCCCACTCCCAGATCCCAAGCCTGCCCCCCACCAGCACAGCGGTGCTGCGCGTGTCCACAGCCTGGAGTCCCTCGCGTGCTGAAGGGATCGAGGAAGGAAACGAGAAAGGGCCTCGGCTCGGGGATGGAGACGTCGCTTTGTCTGCCAAGGGCCCCGGGCTTGGGCCCGGCCTCTCCCGGCAGGGCTACCAGCAGCTCCTCTGATCCCCAGGCAGGCGCTGCTGCCAGCCTGTGTTGGCAAGCTGGGCCAGGGGGGCCCAGCCAGGGCACGCTTCAGTCGTTCCTATCCTGTGTACCAGGACCCGGCACAGTGGGAAAAGCACGCGCCACATGGACTGGCACAGAGGAGGGCTCCTGTTCTGCCTCCACACGAGTTGCTGCTCCGCTCGGGGGGGTGGCTGGTTTGGCCCGTCTCTGCAGGTGCTGGAGTGGCAGGCCCGAGTTCAGCTTGAGCAGGGATGCTTTGAGTTCAGCTGTCCTGCCTGCTGGCGGGCCTGGGGAGCCAAGGGAAGGCGGGGGGGGGGCAACTCATGCCAGACCCATCCTCTCCCCCAGCATCCACCCAACCCCGGCCGAGGCAGCGGGCCAAGCCCGCCTTCCCAGGAATGCTGCAGTCTTCCGGGGGACCCATCGGCTGTGTGCTGCAGCGAGCGAGGAGAGCTGGCGCCACTCCCACCCACGGGCGGGTCTCATTCCCTGCCTCCCCCACAGGCTGAGCAACACCAAGAAGCAGGCGGTCCACACGGTGATGGGCATCTGGATGGTGTCCTTCATCCTGTCCACGCTGCCCGCAGTGGGCTGGCACGACACCACGGAGCGCTTCTACGCTGCTGACTGCCGGTTCATCGTCACCGAGATCGGCCTGGGCTTCGGCGTCTGCTTCCTGCTGCTCATCAGTGGGAGCATCGTCATGGGCGTGGTCTGCGTGGGCATCGCCCTCTTCCAGACGCTCTCCGTCCAGATGGGCAGCGGCGTCGACAGGAACAAGTTCAACGTTCCCACCATCATCGTGGAGGACGCCCAGGGCAAGCGCCGCTCCTCCATCGACGGCTCTGAGCCCGTCAAGACCTCCCTGCAGATCACCTGCTTGGTCACGGGCATCGTCTTCCTGTACGACTTCCTGATGGGCTTCCCCACGCTGGTAAGCCCAGCCGTGATCGCGAGGGCGTGGGCAAGGCCACCGGGCAGTCCTCCTGGCGTCCAGGGGTGTGCCAGGCCTGCCAGGGCTCTGGAGGTGGCTGAGGCGTTCTGCTGCTGGCCGCAAGCCTGGGCTTTCCCAGAAAGTGGTGCCTCAAGCGTGGGAATTCGTGCGCCCCTCCCCGGAGACCTGAAGTGCGCCCAGCTTGCCACGCTAGCCAGGGCGCTGAGCTCTGGCAGCCAGGCACTCCAAGGCACCCCAGTGGCCCAGGCACTGGGAGGGGATCTTTGCTGCCCATTGTTTGTGCAAGGCCCCCCTGGTCCATTCCCTCTGAAAGCAGCCTGCCTGCCAAGGTTAGATTCCAGTTCCAGACGTCCCACAGGCTCCCTTCCCAGGACCTCTTCGCGCCCCGCTAAACATAGCAGCCACTTCCGGTGGGCTGGAGATAAAAACAGCACCTCGGGGCCTGTGCCCTGGTGAGCAAGCCGACTCTCCGTCCCTGCCACGTAGCCCCCCAAGGCCGGTCTCTTCCCTGTGGCATTGGCCAAGCCGAGGACTGCGCCACAGTGTGGCCCAGCTGTGCTAAATCGCACCTTCCCTTTGAAGTATTTATTCCAGAGTTTTCCAAGCTTCTGATGCATGTTTAATGAGGGGGGTGGATTGTTTTGTTTTGTTTTTTCCTTTTGTCTTTGCACTCCTGGGCCCAAGCGACAGCAGGGCACCAGGCTGTCATAAGTACAGGTTAGGTGACAAGTGGCTTGAGAGCAGCACTTGTGAAAGGGATCTCGGGGTACTCGATGACTGTAGGCTGAACATGAGTCAGCCCTGTGATGCGGTGGTCAAGAGGGCGAACGCCACCCTTGGTTGCATAGCCAGAAGTGTGGCTTCTAGATCGAGAGAGGTATTACTACCACTCTATACAACTCTGGTGTGCCTGCAACTGGAGTATTGTGTTCAGTTCTGGGCCCCTCATTACAGGATGGATATAGCCAGGTTAGAGTCAGTGCAGCGCAGGGCCACAAGGTTGGTGGCCGGTTTGCAGGGGATGCCGTATGAGGCGAGACTGAGGGAACTGGGTCTCTTCAGCCTGGAGAAGAGGAGACTCAGAGGGGATCTGTTGGAGACATACAGCTATGTGAGGGGATGTCACACGGAGGTGGGGAGAGACCTGTTCTCCCCTGCAGAGGAAGGCAGGACGTGCTCCAATGGAGCAAAGGTTCCATTTGGATGCCAGGAAGCACTTTCTGACAGTTAGGACCCCGAGGGTGTGGAGTGGGCTTCCACGAGAGGCCGTTGAGGCCCCATCGGTGAGGGTGTTCAAAGATAGGCTGGACATGCACATGGTGGGCATGTCGTGAGCGGAGCTGGCTGGAGCTGGAAGACCCCGTCTGACTCACTCTGTTTCTGTGTTTCTGTGTTCGCATGGGTGCTTGGTGGCATCTCCCCTGCTCCCCCTGCCCAGGGGCAGTGGAAGCGCACGTGGGCGGCCCCTGCACCAGCCCGCCGTAGCACATGCTGCTTCCTCAGCCAGTGCTTCTGAGACAAAGCCATTGCTCATGTTTTGACAGTGGGGCAGAGGAATCAGTATAACAGGCATCCCCTCATTTTGACAGCAGGGTGCAGTGGTGAGAGCATTGGACTGGGACTCAGGAGATCCAAAGTTGATGGCTGGGCAGAGACGCAAGCCCAGCTCTCTCAAGCCCCGGTCCCACCCGCTGGTGCCTCCAAATGCAATGTTAGTGCACCTGATGCTCTCGCACATGGGTCTGTACAACATGCAGGAAGTGAAGTCAAGAGACGCAGGTGCTCAGCTTCCTTCCCCTGCTTCTCCAGGCATAACATGTACTGTGCTAAGGAAGGCCCAGTGCTCTGATTCCCAGGTGGCTGCCAGAGAGCTGAGTGCCTCAAACCATGGATCAGGCCAGAATCCAGCTCTCCTGCGCTTGCGGGATGCCCTTCCTGCACCTGGACCGTGCCAGAAGGGAGCAGAATTAAGCGCAAGTCCACGAACATTCAGGAATACTGCTGGATCTTTTGGGCAAAGCTTGCACACCCCTGGTGTGGAGGCAGAGCTCAGCCGGGGCAAGAGGGCACAGGGATGGGTGCTCGCAGGGGGCTCATGGCCTCTCCTCTTGATGGATGTCCACGCAGATGATGATGATGATGATGATGATGATGATGATGATTACATTTCTATGCCGCCCCTTGCCGAAACCTTGGGGCGGCTTACAACGCAATAAAATACATTGAAATACAATAGAACATAATAAATTACCATTAAATACAAAAATACAAAAAATACACTGAGTTACAAATATAAAATTAAAATTATCAGTATAAAATAAGTAAATAAAAATATAGGAGGAGAAAAGAGAAGGAAGAGGAAGTTGCCCTGGCCAGATCATATGTTTTAACAATTAAAATGATGTTTAAATAAAAAGGTCTTTACCTGGCACCGAAAAACCAGTAACGACGGTGCCAGGCGGACCTCTTTGGGGAGTGAATTCCATAGGTTGGGTGCCACCGCAGAGAAAGCCCTCCTCCGAGTACTTACTCTCCTAATTTCTTTCATGGAGGGTTCCCGGAGAAGGGACTCTCCCGCAGATCTCAAAGGGCGGTCGGGCATATACGGACGTAAGCGCTTGTTCAGGTAGCCAGGACCCAAGCCGTTTAGGGCTTTATAGGTCATAATCAACACCTTGAATTGGGCCCGGGCTTCAATGGGAAGCCAGTGAAGCTGACGGAGGACTGGAGTCATGTGAGCATAACGCCCCGTCCCCGTCAGCAACCTGGCAGCTCTATTTTGCACCAATTGAAGTGTTCGGACTGTCTTCAGGGGAAGCCCCACGTAAAGCGCGTTACAGAAGTCTAGGCAGGAAGTCACCAGCGCGTGTGTCACCGTCGCCAGGCAGTCGTACTCCAGGTAGGGGCGCAGCTGATTAATCAGCCGAAGCTGAAGGAAGGCGCTCCTCGCCACCGCTGTCACCTGAGCTTCCAAAGAAAGCTCCGGGTCGAGGAGTACTCCTAAGCTGCGGACCTTGTCCCTAAGAGGGAGTGTTGCACCATTCAGGACCAGGTCAAATCCACCCTCTCCGAAACCCGATCCGCCAACCAACAGGACCTCCGTCTTGTCTGGGTTGAGTTTCAGATGCTTGGTGCGCCATGGAAAGGGCAGGCTGGAGTCTCCAGAACCGAGCTGCGGACGCCCCATGGGCAGCCCGAGCTGCATTCCTCGTGAATTGCTCCTGAGAGCCAGGGTCAGGTTTGGACATTTCGGGCCATGCCGCTTCTTGGCCTCGTTGCCGCTCCGCTGGAGCCCCCGCATGGCCTTGCCTGCAGGACTGTCCCCAGGAGGCAGTGGGAGAGCGGCAGGGGCTGTTTGCAGAAGACAGAGGGGAGGCAGCAGGAGGGGCTCACAAGGAACAGGAAGGGGAGAGGAAAGGCGGCAGGCGGGTGGGCATTTGCACTAAAATCGCCCTCAGTTGGGCCTGGCTGGTTCCTCCCAGCCAATTCCCCTGGCGCTTGGCCAGCCCAGCATTCGGCACATTTTGGCTGCTGGGAAGGTGGGGTTGGTGGGGAGGAGGGGCTGCAGCCTGGTCCCAGCCTGGCCTCGAGGTGAGCGCAGAAAGCACTGCCAAGACCCCCTGGATGCACTAGCCTCAAAAGGGTGGTCGGCCACAAGGGGGAGGCTGTGCCACAGAAATGGACAACCAAGGAATTTTGGCCAGTGACCCCTCTGTTGTGAAGAGATCTCACCTCTGTCCTCTGAAATTTTCCACCGGTTGCCAGGATTCTCCCTACATCAAAGCTGGCGCTGGTTGTTTTGGGAGCCGCACTCCACCTGCCCAAGCAGGCCTTCGTTCGCTTCAGTGGGTGCGCTCCAGGCCAGCCCAGGAGCGAGGCCCTGTGGGCGCATCCACGTTTCATTGCTTCATCCCCTGAAATGGATCTTGCTCCAGGGTGAGAGAGAGGAGGAGGGAAAAGGTGTGACTTGAGCAAGGCCAGCTAGTGAGTTGGCGTTGTTTGGACTTGAAATTAAGCCAGGCTCAGGTTGCCTGAGTGAACAGGTGGCCTTCCAGTGGCCTTCCCTCCGCCCAGCGAGAAAGTGGCTGTCTGGTGCCACTGAGCCATGTGGCTACCGTGGCCACCACTCTGGAAGCCCAGAGGTTTTCGCCACAAGGCATCTACTGTGAGCTTTGGCCACGGAGTCGTCCTCAAGGCCCCTCCTGTGCTTTCCGGACATTCCTGTGGGGCTTTTGATCAGGAAATGTGTGGGGTCATTGCCGTGTCCTTGCGCAGCTCCAGAATGCCACAGTGATAGCTCAAGGTTATGTAGCAGAACATGCAGAAAGAAAGAAGGCAAAACCTGGCGGGAGAGGATCTGAACCGAATACCATGAGAAGTCCAGAAGCGGAGCCTCCAGCACATGAGAAGATGTGATTTCCCCGAGAGTCTCTCAGTAGAGATACCCAAATGTTGGGCTGACAGCAGTGGGCACCGACTGGTCCACTCGAGTCTCCCTCAGGTCTCTTCAGCAGCGTTGTCCTTGGGGCTCTCACCCTTTTTCCAAAGACACCCCCCTTTGCCCCCAGGATGTCACATGGATGCCCACTGGACTCACCCTGCCCTCAGCTGTGGCTGCTGCAGAAAGGTGGGGGGGCACCATGCAGGTTGTTGGAGCTGCCTGGCACCAGCGGCTGGGGGAGATGCCCAGCAAGGCCCTCCCCAGAGGGCACCCAAGCCCTCCACGCTTGTGCAGGTGGGGAGGCAGTCCGAGCCTCTGATCAGGATGGAGGCTGGTGTCGGCCCCCCCATGCCTTTGGAGCCTCCCCTTGCAGAATCCCACGCTGGCAGCTCAGATGGCCACCCCCAAAAGGAAAGGGCAAGCAGCGTGATCCTAGAAAGGGAAGTCTGTAACTCCTGGGCTTGTTCCGTGTAGAAAAACGGTGCCTGGAGATGTGACGAAGGGGCCCAGAACCGCACGTGGTGTGGAGGAAGCAGAGAGGGAGCCCGGAAGGGTCTTCCCATGACGCTGCGTACGGGAGATTCGGGACACGAGGCAGAGTTAAACTGCGAAATCCGCCTCCCCAAAACATTGCGATGGCCCCCACTCTGGACATATTCCTGGAGGAGAAGGCAGCTTGTGTGGCTGATCCTGCTGGCTTGGAGCTCCCTCCAGCATCAGGGCAGCATGCATGCGCACCCCAGTTGTGGGAGAACCTGAGCAGAGGGTGTGTTGCCCTCCTGGCCTACTTGTGGGATCTTGTGGGCAGCTGGAAAGCTGCTGCAGCATGAGATCCCGGACAGGATGGACCCCTGACCAGATCCTGGAGCGCTCTTCTGGGGTTTTCATCAAGCTGCTCTCCCAAGGGCATCATTGTGCAGCTCCTTCTTTGAGTCTGCAAGACCAGGTAAATTCTGCACGCTGCCCTCACCACGGCCTCTTGGCCATGGGCAGTGTTCACTCAGCGCCTGGCAGAGAGAGCTGCACTGGACTGTTGAGTGACGTGGCCTACTCATTAATTAGGAGCAAATTAAGTTAGCTTGGATCTGGCTGGCTGTGGGGGTGGTGGTGGAACACTGACCGAAAGGAGGGAAGGGGCGTTGCTGGCCTGGGTCCAACTGACTGGTCCCCGCCTCCACCCCGGCTGCAGCCTGCCAGCCCCCAGTGAAATCCAGAGACATTCAAAATTGGGCAGCCTTGTAAGAGGAGTGCCAGCCAGCCAGCCAGCCAGCCAAAGATCAGGCACTCCAGGCGGGGCAAAGACCTGCAGCAGGAAGTCTTGGCCAGAATGGGATCTCAGAGCTTCATCTTGATTCCCAGCAGTGGGAGTGGGGCCAGGTCCTTACTTTCTGGCTAAAGAGAATAATAGAACAATGCGATAGTGATATCTGGACCCTCACATAGTTTCTCCTTATACTGGAACTGAGAGTAACCTCTTTGGGCAGGTGCTTTTCGCGCGTTTGTGCGCGTGTGTGTGTGTGTGTGTTGTCCCGGAGAGGTTCTCTACATCACTGGCTCTGTCCAAACAGTATTTTTTCCTTCAGTGTCCCCTTCCTTTGGGTTTAACCTTCACAGCGAGACGTTAAAAGCCAGTGTGGTGTCATGGTTAAAGGGCTGTGTTTGGACTTGGAAGTCCCGGGTTCTGGTCCCCTCTTAGCTGAGAGACTGACAGGGTGACTAATTCTCGGCCTGACCTCCCTCACGGGGACGTCGTGGGGATAAACTGCCACCTGGCCAGAGGGCGTGGGAAGTGGCGCCAGGCCAGGCCAGGCACTGGGGTGGAGGGTGCCCGGGCTTGTTTGAGCAACAGCAACTGCGCAGGCAGGTCCGTGCATGCCCCCACCGTGCAGCCCCTCCTCGCTGCTGTCTGCACTGCCGTTTCCTTGCCAGGCCTGGCTGCCGATTTAATTCACTCGCTGGGCTGGCCAGGAGCTCCCCCAGCCCCCTCTTCCGGGCCCCAGGGGCTGGGCGCCTCCCCCCCTTCCCATGTAATGCTCACAGAGAACTGTGCGGCTGCTGAAGGCAGCAACTCTGTGAGAAGCAGCGGCAACTGGAACGGTGACGGCTGCCCCTCCGCATCCCCCGTTCAGGGCACGGGCACACTGCCGCCCAGACCCAGACCCAGACCCAGACCCGGGCGGGCCGAGCTTCTGCAGGGTGCCTCGGGCGCCCCATTCCTGGGTGCGGGGCACAGCAGGGAGGCCGTGTGCTCCCCCGCCCACCGCTCGCGGTGTGCCACCTGCAGGTGGTGAGCGTGGCCAGCCTGAAATCGGACACGGCCTACCGCTGGATGGTCCTGTGCGTGCTCTGGTGCTCCGTTGTGCAGTCGCTCCTGCTGCCGCTCTTCCTCTGGGCCTGCGACCGCTACCGGGCCGACCTCCGGTCCGTCTGGGAGAAGTGTCTCGCCATCATGTCCAACGATGACGCGGGGGAAGGTGAGTCCCTGCGCGAGCCCCTGCTCGGCCCTCGCCCGAGTTGCAGCTTTGCTCCCGCATGGTGGCTGCTCCGCGCCGGCACAGGCTGCTCCGGTCGACTCGCTCGGGGCCTTCTGCAGCGAATTCAGCAGCTGAACGCGCCTTGGTGAAGCGCTGGGAGAACCGGGAGGCACCCCGAGGGGATGAGTGGGGGGGCAGTTCAGGACAGGCCAGAGGGAGCCCTTCTTCACGCAGTGCAGAGGGAAACTGAGGAATTCACTCCCACGAGATCTCATGAGGGCCACCAGTCTGGGATCCTGTACAGAGGATGGGGCCAGTTCTTGGAGGAGAAGGCCACCCATGCCTGCTAGTCCTGATAGCCACAGGCTAACTCAGGTCTCAGAGGCAGGATGCTGGGGAACGTGGGCCGGACGGGGCTGCTGCACACCAGCTCTGCTTGTGTCTTTTCCTTTGGGGCAGCTGGTCGGTTGCTGGCCGAGACAAACCCTGGCCAGGCCTGGTCCGGGAGGGCTATTTCAGTGCTCCCCTGACTGGCTGCTTATTCCTTGGCTGTCAGAATCACAAAAGCCTTTCCCAAAAGCTTTCCCTTTCCTCCCGCCCCCTCTTTGCTCTCGCTTGAGCCAGTGGGAGGACGGGAACAGGAGGGTGGGTTGATCGAACAGCTGATTGAGGGTCCAGAACCCCCAGAAGGTCTCCCCCACTCCGACTGGCTCCGGACTTGGCGATGCTTGGAGCGCGCCCCCGAAATCCGTGGGATCTGATGACCTCGAGCCCTCCGAACCGGGCCCCCCCGGCCCTCCTGTGCCCTGCACGAGCAGAGCCCCAGTGGCAGCGGGCCAGGCTCCCGTCGGGCACTCACCATTCCTCCTGCAGGGGCTGCGGGGAAGCTGGGGCTGGATGAGCCCCCAGGGCAGCCTGTGCCTCCAGACGCAGCCAGCCCTTGCGGGCCTCCAAGGCAGGCATGTACCAGCTGAGGAAGGGGCTTGGGGGGTGGGCTCCACATGCCCCTTCCGCATGGCCATGAACCTAGCCCTGCCATCTGACCAAAACTCTTGGCAACCGAGTCCTTCCCACCGAGTCCTTTCTGTGTCTCCCCCCACCCCACCCCCACCCGGGCATCCTAGAAAGCAACCTGGCCGGGGCGATGCACACCGACCTGATGTACGAGCAGAGCTACGATTGCACCTTTGCGGGGGACGTCTTGAGCCTGGACCACGTGGCCAAATATGATCTGCCAGTGCTGGAGAGGGGGCTCCCCCAAGCGTACCCCGCAAAGCCCCAACCGGAGGACAGGATGCAATACCTCCAGGTGAGCCGGTCGGGACAGGAGTGAAGGGGAAGGGGCAGAAGCGGAGTGGGCCGATCTGGGTTCGGAGGGAGGGCAGGAGCCGGGCCCCCGCGTGCCTGCATGCGGTCTCTGGGCAGGAGCAGAGGTGCAGGAGGGGCGGGGTGGGGGGGCTGGGGAGCTGGGCAATGGCTTCGCTGCAGTTCGCAGTCGTGCAAAATGTAGCACTGGAGGTGCCTGTCAGGGGTGGAGAGAAGTGCTCATCTTTATTTTAGTGTTTGGCATGTATTTCCAGGGAGTCTACAGTCTTTTATACACAGTAGATCGGGGTCCTCAAACGTTTTAACCAGGGGGCCAGTGGAAAGGTGCTGGCGCTGGGCGTGGGCCGGAAAGGTGGTGCCAGCGGTGCATGTGGGCCGGTGCGCTGAGGCGGGGGCAGGGCGCGCGGCGCGAGGCAGCAGCTTGCTCGCTTTGAGATCGTTTCTCTGTGTGAGCAAACTGCCGCCTCCCATGAACACGGCAGGCCGGATCCAGCCCCAGGCCGTAGTTGAGGACCCATGCGGTAGATGTTCTGGCGAGGGCAGTGGCTAGTCAGTTTTCGTGCCTGTGCATCACGGGGCAAACAGGCTTAGCACCGGCTGGCAAGCCATGTTCTTGCTGAAGTCCGTTCATCCGAGACTTTTCTCCGCCGATCCTCTGCCGAGGGCATCCAGACAGATCCAGTGCCGTGCTTGCAGGTTTCCCACCGAGGAGTGGTGGTCCTTCTTCCTCTACTCAGGGATGGTGTGCTTTCGAGCGGCTGGGTGGGCAGAAGCCGGGGCAGAAGACGGGAGCTCTCTCCATCCCGTGAGGCTGGGCTCCGACCCCTGGAGTGCCGACCATTTCTGGCTGGCAGTCCCGCGCCCCTCAGTGCCCAAAGGTGCAGTTGAAGGGTGCAAGTCACTACAAGGTTAGACTGGAAAAAGCCTGCGAGTCCCAGCATGGCCCAGTGGGGATTTTCAGTGGTCGCCAAGAAGTTTGTTTTCTGTCCTTCCTGAATTGGTTTTCCATGGTTGGGAGCTCTTTAGACAGAGGTCTCGCTTGCTTGTTTCAGTAAGAAAAACGATGTGGGCACAGCAATCCAAGGTCAGCATGCAGAGAAGTTTAGCCCCCTCCCCCACAGCCCACTGGATTCCTCCTGTGCCGGGATGATGGTCCTGGTGCGGGAAGGGGCCGGCAAGGTACCATCCACCAAAGAATCCCAGTGCTGCTGAGGTGACTCATTCCAAGGAGGTGGGAAACCTTTGGACTGCCAAAATCAGCCTTGGAGAGCCTGGCCCCTCCTTCTGGCCTGTCTTGCATTGGGGGCCCATTCAGGGGGTTACAGGCAGCCACATCCGATGGCGGCTCCTGCTGAATGTGCTGATCCGTTGCTTTGCCTGGTTTTCCTGCTTCCTCACCCACCAGCACCTTCCAAAATCAGGCCGGGCCTCTGGGCAAGTAGGAGAGAGGGCAGTATTTGCACGAGGGTGACCACAGCCCCGTGCACGGCATCGCTTCTTCTGCAAGTTGTGGGGGTGGGCAAGGAAGTGCCTGGGCCGCTCGGGGATGCCCTGCAGTTTGGCCCTGCGAATCAGCCCAACGGTCTCTCTGGGCCCCGAGGATGCAGCGGCCTGCCCTCCTTCAGCCAGGCCTTTGCAGCCAAGAGAGCCAGAAATGGAAGCTGAGATCTGCAGGAAGCCAGATTTCTGGCCCAGCTCTACAGAGTTTCTTTGCAGAAACATTGGTTGGGTTTCTGATGCTCCCTACTTGTCATGGCCAAATTAAAATTTAGTTTTTTAAAAAATCACATTTATTTTAGCAAAAGCATTTCTTGCAGCCAGGACACCGTCCCAAGCATGTTTAGGTGGGGAAATGACCAGCAGCTCCCGGTATTCCCAGCCAGTATGTCGAGTTGGGGAAATGTGGGAATTGCCAGTCTGTTTTCAACTGACGATCCTTCGGCCGGTGCTCTCAAAAGGTGATGGTTCCAACCTTCGGGGGGGGGGGGGTCAAGTCAGGCCATATACTGCACTGCACTGAATATGGCCCAGTTAACTCTGACACATTTTAGGAAAGAGCACTGGTCAAGCAGACCGACCCTGAAACTCCCTTCTCTGGTTCCTTGCTGTGTCTGTATTTCTCTTCTCCATTTCTCGGTTTCCTTGAGGATAACGCCTGCAGGCTTTCTCTCGGGGAGAGGAAAACAGCATCCTGCTTCAGCCCTTGTGACACTGGCTGGCTGGATTCTCCCACATCTGCTTTCGGTTTTCCTGGACTGCTCTGCACAAAAGCGCCCTGAGCTAATTTGCAGGCCAGATTTTTGACAGGCACGAGTCCAAGGGACCAAAACCCTGGGCCAGTGTGGGCCTGAGACGTTGCAAGTTTGTGGCCTGCAGTGCCGGTAGTGGGACCGAAAGCCCCATGAGCCTTGCCTGGAGCTGGGAAGACCCCTCTCCGCCTCCAGGCCGGCCATGGGCTGGCCCTGTGTGGGTGGCCTTGGCCTGGCCCCACGCTCAGCCCTCCCTGCCCAAACGAGCCCACGGAAGATGTTTCGTGAGCCGCCCCGAGGCTTCGGCGAATGGGGCGGCATAGACATTTTCTAAATAAATAAAATAAATAAAAGGGGGATGTGGGAGAACCGCATGTGCGGCCGCTGCCGGCCTGGGAGGGGAAGCGGGTGGCAACAGCGTAAGGACTGGGGGGCTGCTCCAGTGTCCCAGGGGCTTGGAACTGTGATCCTGGGAATCCCCTTTTAGTTTATCTGTGTACTTATTTATTCATGGGATGCACATCCCACAAAGAACTCAAAGAACTTACCACACTCTCCTCCTCCCACTCTTCCTCTTGTCCCCACAAGAACAACCCTGTGAATAGGCTGGACTGGGGTCTCTGACTGGCCCAGAGTCACCCAGTCGGCTCCATGGCTGAGCTGAGCGGGGACCAGGGCCCCCGTCACCTGCGGCTCAGTGCAAGGCGGCGGCTGGGGCAGGCGGAACGGCCGGGCCAGGGTGCTGCAGTGAGACCAGGTCCTGCAGCGCAGCAGGGCTGGAGGCTGGTGGCCGGGTCAGCAGTCCAGGGCCAGGGCCAGGGCAGCAGGCGGCCCGGCGTTGCACAGGCGAGGGAGCGAGCACGGCCCAGAGGCAGTCCAGTGGTCCGGTGCCAGGGGAGCACTCGCGGAAAGGTGGCCGGGCAAGAGGGGGCTGGAGCAGGGCAGGAGCGGCTGGGGCGGGGCTGGAACACGCAGGAGCGGGCCGAGGGGCACACAGGATCAAAGCGGGGCACGGCAAGGGCAGAGTGGAGCACACGGCGCAGGGCAGGAGCGGCTGGGGTGGGGCTGGCCGGGGGATCCCCGGGACGACTCGTGCTGGCTCTCATGTCGTTTTTCTGGGCAAGGCTGATAGTCTGTCCCGGGCTGGGAACACCCAGGGCCCTTCTCGGCCAAGGGGGGACTCCAACCGCCACCCGTGCTGGCCGTCCTCTGTCACAGCGGGGAAGCGTCCTGCCTGCACTTGTCGGGGCTCGCAGCCCTGCAGGACGGAACCCTTCATGGCACCGCCGGTTGCAGCCCCGCCAGAGATGTGGGGCGATCCCACCATCATGGGCGTGCAAGGCCTGCAGACGGCAGCTGCACGAGACCCTCTGCCAGACAGCCTGGGGCACACCCCACGGCTGCAGCTGTCGCCCTGGGCCCTCCCAGGATCCCAGCGGGATCTCTCCCCGGCAGCCAGGAGGAACCGGGGCGGAGCACCAAGCCCTGCCGGCCGTTCGCTTGGTACCTGTGTGCTTCGCAGTGTTGCTGCGGTTCTTGCAATCGCTCAGAAGGCACCTGCTCCTCCTGTGGCAGCACGGGGCGGTGGGGGGCTGGGGCTGGGTCTGGGTCTGTGCGAGCCAGCTCAGACCCCAAAGGGCCTGCTCCTGGCTGAGGTGAGGACGGCACAGATGGGGAGGAGGTCCGGGGCAGAGTGGCTGCCTGCGCTGTCCCAGGGAGGGGCTGCAGCCCCAGTCGGTCCCTCCCGGCTGCCCTGACTTTCCCCAGCCCAGGCAGAGCACCTGCCCTCCCTCCTCCCCTTGTTCAGCCAGTGGCTGAGTTGGGCCCTTAGCCAGCGGGGGCTGTGATGATGCTCTCGGCTCTCTGATCCGCTGCAGGTCCCTCCCACCCGGCGCTTCTCCCACGACGAGACCGACATTTGGACAACGGGGCAGATCTCCGCCTACCTGCAGCACTGGGGGGCCGGTGAGGAGATGGCTGCCGGGCTCGCTCAGCTGCTGCTCCCGCACCAGGGGCACGACCGGCGCAGGAGCAGCCTCCTCTCCTTCCAGGAGGACGGGCGCCTGTCCCACAAGCGCCGCAAGTCGGCCGAGAGCACATTGTCCCTCAAGCCCTTCTCCCACGAGGACTTCTGCGAGGAGGGTGGGCACAGATGCTTCAGCAAGGAGGAAGTGGCAAGCTTCGGCGAGGGCTCTGGCCTCACGCCCAGCCCCCGGAAGGCCCCCCTGCGCTCGGCTTCCGTCTCCCTTCTCCCAGACAGCCTCCAGCGCTGCTCGGCCGCCACCCTCACCAGCTTCCCCTTGACCCATTTTGAGCAGGAGCCCCAGGCCCGGCGGAGCTTTGTGGCCCAGGGACAGGTGTGCTCCTTGAGGGTGCCGGGCCCCCTCTTGGCTCGGGAGGATGCCAGGAGCCTCTTCTCCAAGGGGGGCACGGGCACCCCTTGCCTCGAGCAAATCCACATCGAGCTGTGTGAGGCCCCCCTGCCCGAGGGCGGCCGGCCCAGCAGCTGCTGCTCAGAGTCGGAGGGCTTTCGGACAGGCCTGAGTCCCTCCTGGGGGGGCCAGGAGGACCTGCACAAGAATGGCAGCAAAGGCAGCACGAGCAGCTTCCTGAGTTCGCCGTCTGTCTCCTCTGGGTACGTGACGTTCCACTCGGATTCCAGCGGCTCGGCCTCCTAGAGCAGGATCTGCCGAGGGCCCCCGCGTGGGTGGTGCAGTCCTCTCTCAGTGCAGAGGGCAGGGTGCCCTCCTTGTGGCCTGGGATTTATGAAAAGGACTGGGCAAGCACCAAAGAAATCTCTCCCCAGACTCTCATGCCTTTTGTAAAGAAAGCGCGGAGATGCGAGTCGAGGAGCACCCCGCACGCCAGTGCTGTCTCGAAAGGCACACTGGGGGCTGTGCCCCCGCAGCTCGCAGCACTGCCCCCTCGGGTGGAAGCCCCTGCAGAGGGAGGGTGTGTGCCCTGCCTTGGAGATGCTGTGCTCTCTTTTTATTATCTGCACATCCGCCCTGCTACTCTATGAATAGGTGTAAATTGTGCATGATTTTTTGTAGCACGTGAACCTGCGATGTGTCCCGCACAGCGGGCCCCGGTTGCCGAATGCTGGGTGCTGAGGGCTCCCTTCCACAGGATGGGTGGCTGTCAGGATCTCCCCGAGGACCATGGAAAGGGGATCGCAGCCACTCCTGCGTGTCTTCCACTCACCTGCAAGGGCATCGTGCGAGAGCGGGATCGGGATCGGGACTTGCAGAAGAGGGCAGGTTGGTGTGTCCCTGTCTGAGCAAGGAGAGCCACGGAGCCCCGCAAGACGAGGCGTCGGGGGAAGCCAGCCCAGACGGGGCAGAAGAGAGCGCAAGGAGCGAGTCTCTGTGGGCAGGGGGCACTGCCCACTCACCTTGCGGGGGTCCCGCCGCCAGCTCCAAACCCCCTGCCTGGTGGCAAGGCAGAGGATTTTGCAGCAGCCCCCATGCTCTGCCCAGAAGTGGGTCAGCTGCTCCACTGTCCCCCAGGGCTGGTCCATGGCTGTGGTCAGACAGCACCCTGACCCACACCCAAGGCTCGACATATGGCCTGAGTGTGGGTTCTTGTTGAAATGTGAGTTATTGTGCTCTCTGAATCCAGTGTGCTAATAAGCCATAGCATGTTAGCCACAAACAAACCATGAACAGAAACCATGCTTTGTTTTTGGGTTGTGAACTGTGGATAACTCACCAGGGCTTGTTATCTCAGCTAGGCTCAGACCACACATTAACCCACACTTCAACAACCCAGAGTGTGTTGTTTGAATCCAGCACTTGGCTGGCGGAAGACAAAAAGCCCCCCCCCCCATCAGTTTCCCTCTCTCTGAGCCCCCGGCATATCTTACACATAGATGGGCAGCGGGCGACGCCTGCCTTTTCTGTGCCACCCCCATCCTGAAATGGCCGCAGCTTGCCACCCGATTACCATCCAGCCTGGGCAGCACAGAGGGGCGAAGGAAAAGCACAAATGCCGCTCCAAAATTGGCCGCATGGAGTGGCTGCCAGGCCCTGCCGTGCAACTGCCTTTGCTGAACCTCCTGGGACTCAGCCCCGAAACAAGGCGGGCTTCCACGTGGCTTGGTCTGAAGCTCATCCCCATTGCTGCTCTGCTGCCGGAGTTCAGTGGGGGTGCTGTGGGGGTGGGGCAGCCCAGTGGGTTCCCCTGCGCTGGCCCACTGCGGCAAACCGGCCGGGTGCAACGCTGCTGCTGCTTCCAGATCTCCATGCGCATGTGACTCGTAGGAAGCGCCTCCGCAGCAGCCAGCCTTCCGCATCGCATGCTTTCGGCCCGCATGATCCGAAGACTGGGGCATGAGGAATCACCAGCTTCCTGGAATGCTCCCAGGTTGGAGGGGATGCAACAGAGGCAGCACAAGCTGCGGCCAGGGCGGGCGCTCCTGGTCGGGCCTGCTGGGGCACGGGTGCCGAGCTCCTGGCAGCCTCCTCCCTTGGCCTGTGCCCTGCCCTGGCTCATGACTTCACGCCCTGCCGCTGGCTCAGGAGGGCCTCCGGTCACTGTAGACCCTGCCCGGCTGTGCCTGGCCAAGGGGCGCCCCCGAGGGCGCTGAGGCTTGTGCTTCCAGGGGGCTGGTGGCCAGGGAGTGCCGAGCTTCCAGTCCAGCTCCATCTCGCATGCATGCATGACTGAGCAAAGGAGGGCAGCTTTTGCTGAATAGGTGCCCTGGGAGGGGATGGGGCATGTGGAAGGGGGAGGGCAGGGCAGGGGGACAGCCCCAGGCATTTTGACTCCACTGTACTGAATCCAGCAGCCCCCTCCCCTGCAGCACACGCTTCTCCTGCCCTGGCCCCTGTGGAGCTGCCTGGTGCACCGAGAATGGACTCCTCTCTTGGAAATTAGCCTCTTCCCGTAGAATCAGCGTGGACAGTGGTTCTGGACCTTTGGCACAGCCTTCCTGGCTGGGCCTCCCCAGTGTGTGGCACTACAGCTCCCATCATGCCCAGCCAGCAGGGGGCGGCAGCCCAACCGCTCTGGGTGGGACCTGTCTTTGGGGAGGCTGCTTCATCACTCGCAGAGCCGGTAGAGGTGTCGTGCCAACTTGCCCGCGTTCCTTCCACTCTCTCCTTCGAAACTTGCCTGTGCAGAGCCTGCTGCGTCACCCGCTGGCCACGTTCGCTGGCGAGTGTCCGGCTGCAGCCCCACCTTGCAGGCAGAGGCCCACGCCACACACGGGCCGGATCCAGGGGCGCAGCAGAGGGAGGTGGTCGAGGCTGGAGGCGGGAGCAGAGGCAGTGCCGTGTTGCATTGTGGGGGCCCTTTCGGAGGGTCCTCTCTGGTGCAGATCCCCCCGTGCACTCATCAGACGAGCCAGGCAGTGGGACAAATGGCAGGCGTCCCTGCTGTGCTAGTTTTCTACTTTGAGGGAAGGTTGGCAGGTTCTTTCTTTGTTTGTTTAACATAAGGGAAGAGGGCCAAAGGTGACTTTCCCAACCACACCCAGAAGTCTGCTCTCAGGACTGTCTCAGCTCCTTTGGCCAAATAAATCCATCAAGTCCTCAGACTTATTCAGCTTCCTTGCAATCAGTTTGCATCCACCCTTGTTTGGCAGGAACCAAGAGAAATGGCCTAAATCTTGGAATTGCCTTTTTTCCGGAAAAAGCCAGGGCTTGCCTTGCCACCAGGTGGCGCACAGTGGCAAAGCATGCACCATGCCGGGGTGCACAACTTCTGGCCCTCCAGCAGCGGCAGCCTGTTGCTCTCGGCTGCCGTTACCATGGCTCCGCAGACCTTGGGACCAAGGGATGCAGGCTGAAGCCTCTGGAGGGCATCAGTGGCTTGTGCCAGCCGGAGTGGGCTGGCAGGTGGAGGGTCGTGCGAGGCCCCCGCAGCCTTAGAACGATGCAGTGGCCCTTTCCCACATGAAGGTCCACTATTTAGTCCGGCCCCTGCCTCCGCTCTGCAGCTGCCCTGCTGCCTCTGCTGCAGATGTTAATCTGCTGAGACCTAGCTGCCCTCGGATGCTCTTGCCAAAGATGCTCCTGGGAAAGCAGCCTCTCCGGAGCAGGTTGGCTGCGAATGGAGTAGATTTCTGTGCCTTACTCGGATGAAAGGCCAGGGGAGGGAGGTGTTCTCCTGTTCAGATTCACTGGCACATGCTCAAGGGCCGTGAATCCTCTCAGGCTGTGGCACCGTCTTCTGTGGGATTCTCCCCATGGGATTCTCAGCCCAGGCATGAGGAGTGACAGATTTCTGAGAGAACCCCTGAGGCTTGGGAGACCCGGATTCTAGTCCACACTCAGCCACAAAAGCCACTGGGTGACTTTGGGCCAGCCACAGACTCCCAGCCTAGCCTACCTCACAGGGTTGTTGCTGCTGTGAAGATAAAATGGAGCCATGTGAGCTCCCTTGGGTTCCTTGCCAGAGGAAGAGAGGCGGGTACACATGCCATGTCAGCATCATCTTAAATAAGATTCCCTCTATGGAGGGTAGCTCCATTTTAGAGAGTTATCTTATTTAAAAACTGTCTACAGGCCATAAATGTTTCATTATAAATAAAAGGAGAGTGCACATGATAACAGAAATATATCGGGACATCTGTGTGCATAAAGGCACCTCCTGTGCATGTCTAGAGAGCCATGTTGCTTGGAGAATGATGGAAGGGCTAGGACTTTTCTTGTCTACCCCAGCATGCGTGCAGTCATGCCCTAAAAGAGCACCACTCCAATGCAACTTTAATCTGATTTTTAAGAAGGTATTTAAAAAGCATTCCAGCACTCTGGGTAATGTTGATGCAGTGCCCCAAGCGTGACACTGGAACAAGCAGGAGAGGGTGGCCAGATTGGCTGGCTCCATTGCGCCGTAGCCCCAGAGCGCCGTGTCTGTCCGTGCTTTGGTTTCCATGGACTCGTGTGGGTACAGCTTTAAAGTGGCAGCTTCCTCCCCCCCCCCTGCCCCCCGGTTTGGCCTTTCCTGAACCACGCTTCACCCTGTGCACGTGAACGCCTTTGTGGCAGCTTGAGATACCCGAATTCTGTGAAGACCGAGCTCTTGGCAAGAGCTCGCCATAGACTGGCGTGCGGGGCAGTTGCGAAGCACCCCACCCGCTGTGGCAAAATGGCCACAACGAGGGACACGCCGAGATGCGCTTTAGATGGGAAAATGTTTGAATACCCATTTGCATTTTCCAGCAGCTGTGCTGGCAGGAGAGTGTGGGAATCGCTGGACTGCTTTTCCCCATGAGCACGTGCAGGATTGTGCCTTAAGGATAAAGATCGAAATGATACAGTATTGAATATTTCATGGAGCCCTTTGAGGAGAAGGGGGTAGAATGCCTGTCACACAGGGAAGTCCCCAGCCTGGCCTCTACATGCCCAGCGGTGATCCCGGACAGGTCTGCCTGGGAAGGGCATTTCAGAGACGCCTCTTTCCCCGGCACACCCTGAGAAGGGCCTTCCAAGAGGAGCTGCACGCACGGCACGGGCAGGAGGCTGGCGAGGGCCAGTGGAGGAGCCGGAGGCGGCCAAGCGCAGCGGCCCGCATGTTGACCACCGCTGCCTGCCTGTGCCCAGCCCTGTGCCTGCAGATGAGGCGTGCAGGGGCGCACTGGAAGGGCAGGTGCCAGCTGAACAGGGGGCCCGCCGTCCTCCCCGCCGCGCCCGGGGGCTCTCTAAGTCAGGCAGGCAGCCACGCTGTCCGCCTGCCACTAGCGGAGGCTTCTGTGCACAGCTAGAATGGGCTCCTTGCATGGCGGCGCCTTTCCTTGCTTTTTCTGCCTCGCTGCTTGCTCCACGAGGTGGCGCTGCAGCGCGGAGCTCCGTTCCACCAGGTCCAGGTAAGGCTTCGTTTTCCACCCTCTAAAAGAAACCGTGGAAATGATTGCAAGGGACGGGAGGGGCTGAGCAGCGCACTGTGTGCCACGTGACTTTAGCCGAGGGATGCTGACGCTCTGTCAGCCCCACCGCGGGGGTGGGGGGGCTGCCTGACGCCTCGCGTCCCGCTGTGGCTTTCAAGCACCTCCCCATGGGGCCGGAAGTGGTCCTTGTGCATGCACGTGTTTGTGGTGTGGAATGTAGAAGGCACTAATTTGGGGGGGGGGGAGCACACTTTGAAACCTGAATGATTTAAATGAACCATTGTAGCTCATTCATTGCCACCGCAGAAGGGAAAGGAAATCATGATAAAGGAGAAGCCAAAAGCTGGTTCCAGAGGAGGAAGTGCCCTGTGCTTTCCTCCTGTTTTGCTTCCATTCATCAAAAACTAAGCCCCCAAAAGCATGTTCCTAGTCCTCATGCTTATCAGTGTAACTTGTGTATAAACCGATGCAGTCAGGCCAGTCTGGCACAGCTCCTTGGAGAGGAGCGATATTCTCATTCAGAGAAATGCACCTTGAGCCCTCTGGATGCCGCTCCACCCACTGAATGGCTTTACACATGCAGGAGCCAAAAGGGGAGGCCCTCGGTTG
>NW_025335301.1:520790-541332 GCF_004798865.1 Varanus komodoensis
GGGGGGGGGGGGGGGGGGGGGGGGGGGGGGGGGGGGGGGGCTCTGACCTATAGGGCTGTCTTTAGCACAAGCTTGCTCAGAACCATCACTTTGGCTGACAGGTCAGAGCAAGAGCGCCATCTGCCCATCTCTGTTGTGGCCTGGCATGTAAAAAACTGTTCAGTCCATAAAAGGGGGTAACCCCAGTGCAGAAGTGTCCAAGGGACAAGAGCAAGGCAGCTGTCTGGGGCCACCTTTGGGGTGTATCCCACCCCTGAAGGAAAGTCGGGGTGCTGAGCAGAAAACATTGCAGTGTGACTGGACTTTTGGACAAGCTTTTAATCCAGCCACCTGGAATCCCCCTTCTTGCAAAAATCAAAAATCTGCGAGGATGTTGTGCCTTTCAAGGGTTTAAAGCTAACTATTTACCATTCATGCTGATAGTTCAGCCAGGGAGCATTTCGGACCTCTTTTCCAAAGGAGTAAAAGGAGACTCTTGACCCTTGTTGTACTGTATCTTTTTAACTCTTTCTTAGTGTCATAAGGCAATACTTTTCGAAATGCATTGGGATCACTATGTCACAGAGATCTGATCCCTGGTTTTTACTGACTTTTGGGAAATGATAATTTTTTAAAACATGAACTGCTTTACCACCATAACTAAGGAAAACTGTAAACACTGCTCAGCTCCCCAGGCCTACCAGACAATAATCTCTATTCCACTTGATAACAGTCAGTGGTTTGGTTAATTCTCGTGTGAGACTTCCTGTGGGGCTTCTTCAAAGAATTTCTTTCTCTGTTACATCCATGTTCTTTCTGGATTCCACCCCATTGTGGTGACGTTTCACGCTGTGCATTTTAAGACAACTTCCTAATACGCATCTGAGTGAATCTACCTTAAAACCAGAAAACATTTTATTCATGGAATTTTTCCAAACTGTTTGTAGTATGTTCCTTTTTTGATCGCTTGTTGAGGGTTTCTTTCTGTAAAAGACTGGATTAAAAATGAAACAAAACCCTTCCAAAAGTGCCTTTAATTTTCCTTGGTCTTCTTTTTCTGTAAGAACACAAAACTGACACGGCTGGACCATGGCAGGCAGCTCTTGGCCAGCATCCGGTTTCTTTCTTTCTTTGGAGGAGAGGCGCTTGAGCCAGAAGAGGGCGTGGCAGCGCACTTTTCCTGCACCCAGAGAGGAACAGTGCACCTCCGGGCACTGCGCAGGGGCTCCTCTGTCCTGGAGGGCCCACAAGCTGCTGCAGCAGCACCTTTCAAACTTCTATGTACAAGCTTTTTAAAAGCTTGTTTTGCAGGGGTGGGCACCCGAGGAGCAACGCCCCCTTGTGAACCCACCATCCTCATTCTATAGCCTGCAATGTCTCCAGACCCGACATGGAGCTCGCAGAGGGGGTCCGGGGAACAACAGTGGCTGGAGGGTCTCTCGAGTGGCCTCCCCCCTGCGGCCTGGGTTCCTGCTTGTCCTCTGCAATGGGGTCGCAGTTTGTTCCTGTGGGCTGCAAGGAGCTCTGTGGAGAGCTGGAAAGGGTCTGGCGCCCTCCACCCAGGTTGTGCTGCAGCCCCGATCGTGGCCGTGTTGATGGGAATGATGGGCCTGCAGCCCAAGACCCTGCAAGGGCCCCAGGCTGTGGGGGCCCACGCTGCACGTGAGCTGTAAAGAGGGGGCATTTTTGCCTGGGTCCTCCAAAATCGGCACAGAGCTTCAGCTGTGGCTTCGTTTTATTTTACTCTGTCTTAAATGTCTCTTTAGCAACCTTCCTCATATCAGATTCTAGGACAGGCAGACAACACCCGGCCGTTTAAAAGCTGAGGCACGGCCAAGCATAGGGGCCAAGTGGGGGGCTGCTCGCAGGGGGGAGCCTGCGCTCGGACTGCCAGCACTTGCATGGCTCGTAGTCACGGACTGGGGTGCCGCCACCTTGGTCCTCCGTCGAGCTCTGGGCTGCACCTGCCAACTTGCCCAAGTAAGCAGAATTGCCTTACCTTGGTGTCAAGCATTTGTCTTGAAATTCAGGGAGGGGGGTCCAAAGCCAGGGGCCACCCCGAGAAGGTTGCTCCCTTTGGGACTGCGTCACACCCCCTCTGGTAAGCAAGAGAGCTGCACCTGGGCACCTGGTCCCTTGCAGGTGTGCTGAACTCGCAGCATCCCCTGCCGGCTATGCCAGCTGGTTTAGGGCTTTGAAGAGAAACAGCAGTGCGGCAGTGTGCACAAGGAAGCTGAAGACAGGCCCCCCGTTTGGATCCACCAACTGTTTGCAGTACCTGCAGCATCTGGATTCATGACCATCTGGAACTTTGCACGGGGATGGTGCCACCTTGTGGCTGGGAGATGCAGTCATCGGGCTGAGAGAGACAGATGGCTCCCTGAGCAACTGCCTCGCCTGGATTGCACGCTGCCTGCGCTCGGGAACCGTGCCGTCCCTCTCAGACAAGCAGGACCGTCGAGCCCCATGGCGGAGGACAGCTTCCCTCACCTGGCCTGGCCTGGCCTGCCAAGCAGCTCCACGAAGTCCACAGAGGGGAACCCGGTGAGCTGCCCTTGCAGAGCCATCCCCTTGGATGGCAGCAGTGGCTCTCCAGGGACTGGGCGGGACTGCTTCCCAGCCCACGCCGGAGCAGCCGGGCCTCAGGCGGGCCTTCCGCTTGCACAGCAGGGTGCTTCCTTGCTGCAAAGAGAACGCTTCGGGGAAGGGTTGGTTTGGAGTGGCCCACAGAGACCCTCCCTCCGGGACCCTCTCCTGACCGCCATGGGAAACCGTGACTGCTCCAAGCTGCAGGCCCTGTGTCCCCCTCGCAGCTGGAATTCGGCGAGTGCAGCTGGAGGCTCCCGGCCACCCCCCTCACAAGGAGCGTGTCAGGTAGCCCCGTGTAAGCCGGCCAAGAACTCGCGTTTGCTTACCATGTGGAGGGAGGGAGACATGCCATCTTCATTTTCAATCCGTAGTTTAAATAAAGAAACAAGCCAGCAATTATTTTAAATAAATAATTAAATATCACTTTGATGCCACCTCTGAGAGAAGACTCTTCCCAAGGCGGTGGGCGTACCAGTGGGAGCAAGGCAGGACATCAAAATCAAGGAAAGCCGCACAGATCTGGCTGCCCCAGGATGCAGCTCAGGCAAACGCCAGCAGGGGAGGGCACTGTTCCTGCGGACTGCAAAGGGGGCCTGATGACCCCCATTCTGGAGGGCTGGCAAGTGTGCTTTCGCACAGGCCAATCCCGTGCATTTAGGTGTCACCACAGTTTCTGGATGCGAAGCCACCCTAGTACCCAACAGCCTGTAGAAGGGGCCACTGGGCCCATGCTCAGTTGCTGCATTGTCTCAGTCCAATGGCACAGCCTTTTGTGGGCGAGGGCTCCTTGCTACAGAGCTGCTTGGCTGGAGGGGCAGCCCCCCCAACCTTGCTGCTCATGCCAAGCGGCTGCCACATGACCACTTCTGCCTGCTGCCCCCCAAGTACCCAAATGGCACTTGGGAGGGGCTGGCAGAGGCCCCCGCACACACGCACACCTACTGCCACCACCAGCTGTTTTGGGCTCAGTGCAGCTTGGTTTTCCTTTTGAATTTTTTGAAGGGAGGGAGGAGATTGTGAAAACAGCCCAGCAGGCTGGTTTTTGCAAGTCCATTTTGGCAGCCGGGGGATGTCCTTCCATGGCGCCTCTGCAGGGTCAGTGCACAGGCGTCCTGGGAGGGTCCTGGCTGCAGATGCCTCTTGGGCTGCAGGTAAGTATTCCTCCCACATTGGTAAGCCTCTGGCAGATGGCAGATAGTTGGAGACTGGCAAAAGCCCTAGAAATCACAGTTTAGGAATGGGGTGAGATTGTTCCCATGCTTTGTGGCACATGTCTCAGCACTTGGGGGACAGATCAGTGCTCCCTCAGTTTTGAAAGTGTCCCCCAGTAAATCCAGCGGGGCAGGTCAAAACGAGTACCATTCTCCGTAGACATGACCAGACATGTTCCCCAGGGATCTCAGGGTCTTGCTGCAGGGACAGTTCAGGGGTGCCAAACAAGGAGTGCAAAAGGGCACAGCAGCTTTTGGCGGGCGGGGGGGGTACAATGTCCCTTGCAATACCCACAGGAAGACCAGGAAAGGGAGGGCAGAGGGGGTGGACAGGCACCCATGGTATCCGCCCACCCTTCTGGCACCTGTGAGCCCAGATGGCTTGGCCTGCAGCGCTGGCCCCATGCTGGCCAGACGCCTCCCAGGCACCCGTGGCGCCTGCTCGCTCCCTCGCCATGGGCCACCACCCCGTGCTCCCTCTGCCGACTCGCTCCTGGGAGGCCTGCTCTGGACAGTGGCTCCTTCGTGCCTTGGACTCCCCCCGACTTGCAAGGGAGCCCCCTTGTGCCTGATCCTAACAATGCCACGGGTGGGCCCAGCGTGGATTCTCCCCCTCCTGGGGGGCCCATTAATCAACAGCCACTCGCAAGCCCTCCCTTTCAGTTTAGCCCCAGTCAGCACGTTCTGCGAACGGGCATCCTGTTCTCAAGCGAGCGAAGGCTCGGCAGCCTGGCCTGGAACGGCTCAGCTGAGGGAGGTTCCCCTCCACCTCTACCGGATCTTCACCAGTTGGATCTCCACAGCTTGGGAAGCTGCTTGGGGCAGACACCAGAAGGGGTCCAGGCAGGAATCTGCAGCGGCTGCTGCACTTGGCACAGCGGCTCCAGGCTGGCCTGCACTCACACCCAAGGGGGCTGTGTGGTTCCTCTCCCGCCACTTCCACTGCAGCCGAAGCAGCTGCCATGGCCACACTCCTGGGCTCCCTCCTCTCAACGCTCCTCGCTGCTGGCAAAGCCTTCTGCCCCTCCAAGAGCCAGCCCTTCTGGCACCCAGTAGATCCCCTTGGAACCTCCCAGGGATCCCATGACCTGAGCCCCTTCATTGTGATTTGTCAAGGGGCTGCCCATCCCTGCTTCTTGCACCCTTCTGCGTCCAAGCTTACAAATCCTTGTTGCAGGAACATTGCTCTCTTGCAGCCGGACGTGGCTGTTGCAATGTGGCCCCAGTACCGGCTCCATTGCCCCTTCAGTGGGGGTGGAAATATCCTGCAGTGATTTCTAGGCAGAGGCACCCCCTGGACTTTGGGGCCAGAGTTGAGAGCCCCACCGCAATGTCCCTGAGTGGCAGCCGATGGAGCTCAGCTTTCGCACCGCAGCCACGGGGCTCTGCTGCCTCTTGAAACCCTCAAATGCAAAGCTGCACAGGACATTGCTGTTCCTTTAAAGAACTGGGGCTGGTGCAGAGCTCTGCATTTCCTCTTCCCCAGCATTCAGAAGGGAGGAATTGCAGTGGGTTGGGGAGAACAGGCCTAGCATGACAGACCTCCCCACCTGCCCCTAGGGGCAAAATGCTTCCAGTTGCTGCCTGCACTGTTGCTATTCTTTGCTGCACCACGTGGCTCCAGCGATAAGAGTACGGAATCCTTCCCTGATCCTCTCACAGCCAACATAAAAGAAGCAAACACCGACATCAAAGAGAAGACATTTTTATTTTTTAAATCCCCATTTTTTGTTTTTGCTAAAAAACAAACCTGTACACTATGTCTATCTTTTAGGGAACAGTTTTACACCAAACAGATCTGTAAGTACAAAAGCAAGGCTTCCATAGCAGCTCCTTACTCCTTCTCCAGAGGGGAAATGCACAGACTTACAAAGAGGGGCTTGATCCAGCAGAAGGCGTGTCCAGCATTTCCCACCCGCCTCTGCTCCCGTGCCATTTACACAAGCCAGACGAGTTGCTGTGGCCTGGCACAGATGCTAGTCTAGATTTAATACAAAGCTTCCCTGGCTGAAGGTGCTGCAAAAGGCCACACAGTCAGCGCCGTTCTTTCCCCCCTGTTCCATGGGCAACCTTGTTGTGTCCCTTGATCACCTCCCACCCCCCAACATTTGTTTCCTTGGTAGTTCTTTGTTTAGAAGGATCCATTGAAATGAGGGTTCCCAGCCCCACCTGCCCCTTCCGAAGCAGAGGCAATGTGCCCGGGCATCTTTGCAATGGGAAGCAATCCAGCGGGTACAGCTTTCCCCATCAGTGCCTCTCCAGGCCGAAAGATTCCTTCATGGTTATTGCTTCTTGTGTAGCCAAAATGGAAAAGTTGGGGGCAGCTGCCCTCATAGAAAAGAAAGAGATGGGGCTGGAGAGCATGAGGAAACACCAAACTCCGGGACAGCGCAGGCACGAGGCTGACCTGAGTGAGCTGGGACGATTCTGTCATCTTCCTTGCATCCAGTGGGCTTGGAGCTCGGGGCCTGAGGGCTGCACTGGGACCGGGGCCAAAATGCAGGGCCAGCACGGACAGGCACCTTCCGAGGACTCACCCCCCCCCACCAGGGGGGGACAGGCAAGAGCCCCCTGGGTTTGTCCCTCCTCTGACCCATGCTGGCCTGCCCGCTCACCCACCCCCTCTGGTTCAGGCAGTGGTGGCGGCTAGCAGGAGGGGCAGGAGAGCCCGGGGGGCCCTCACTCCCAGCTCTCTGGCAGCCAAGCAAGCGGGTGGGAGCCCTGAGGAGGAACAGGGCGAGGGCAGGGGCAGGAGCAGCCGGGGCCTGTGGCAGGGAGAGGGCGGGCTCCTGAGGGGGCCTGCAGAGGGTGCTGCCAGCACAGGTGGGAGCCACCGGTTCTACATTCTGCCCTGAGGGTCCACACGCAAAGCAGGGCTGAGAGGAGAGCTTGGGAAAGAGCCGCAGGTGCGAAGCTGCCCCCGTGGTTCTGGGGCCCATCGCACTCCACTCCTGAGCGTGTTTGCAGTGGGGCTTGCTGTGGGTCGGTGTGCGTAGGAATGCCTCCCCAGACGAGAACACAGGCAGAGCCCCCAGTAATTGGGGCGCACGCTTGACCTCGGTGCTTGGGAACCAGGCGTGCAACAGGGGTGTTCTCCTTACCACGGTCGCCACAGCTGTTGACCCCGCTCTAGGCGGCCTCGTTCATCGGGCCCCCTCGCCTGGCCCCGGCCTCCCGCCGAAGGGGCGGAGTCCTCGTTCGGAGGGCGCAGAGCCTGGGGCTTCGGGGCGCTCGCCTTCAGGCAGCCCGGCAGCGCCGGCGGGGGCCCGCTGTCCGTGGTGCTGAAGCCGCCGCCGCCGCCGCGCTCCCCGGCAGGCAGGGCCAGGGCTAGTTCGACCGGCATCTGCGCGGGGAAGGCCGGCGCGTCACCCGCTGCTTCAGGGCTCAGCAAAAGCTGGCGCACGCCTTGCAAACAGCTCCAGAAGCCGGCCTGGTAGTCGGCGCTCTTGGGGGTGCTGGGGAGGCCTGGGGGAGGAGAGCAGGTGTGTCAGGCCCGCTGGACCCTTGGGAGGAGCCAAGTCCCTTGCCCAGTCTGGCTCCAGGGCTCAAAAACTTCCCAGATCCACACCAGGCATGCGGTGCTTGCTATTTACTTTGTCACTCAATTTCTGTGTCCCCTTCCTGAAGCCCAGCTAGGCAATTTACAAAAATGTGAGAATGTTAAAGCTATCACCGTCAGCACGCACAACAAAACCTGAAAGCACCCTTGAAAGCCACAAGGGTCAGGGATTTAAAAAGCTGTGCAGAGGGCCTTCTGGGAGGACTCAAACGGCTGGTCTGTGTCTACCAAGAAACTCTGTTCCTGTTTGCTTTTAAAAATTGCTCTGGTTCAATTAAGAGTAACACCTTCTACTTCCTGATGCTACATTTGGTCATGCTGAGACAGTAGGTGAAGCCCTTTATCTTATTGGTCATGACATTTATATTATGCCTCTTTCCTCCAAGAAAGCCAGGATGACTGTCAGAATCCTCTGCCTCTCCATTTGACCATCACAACAATCCTGCAAGGTAGGTTGAACTAAGTGTCCGTGAGTGGCCCAACGCCACTGTGTGTGTGTCATTGCCAGGTGGGGATTTGGACCTGGGTCCTCCTGGTCCCAATCCAACCCCCTGCCCTGTGGGGGCTTCCCACTGAGTGACTGGGAGGGGGCTGGGGAGTGCAGCAGCATCAGGTTTTATTTTTGTGGCCTCCCGGAGAATGCCAGCCTTTGGGCATCACCAGAGTGAGTTCCAGCAGGATGCCTGGCAAGGGCTAAAGCAGAGGTGGGCAGAGCACAGGTGGGTGAGGGCTGCGCCGGGGACAGCGATTGGCCAGAGGCCACGCTCTGCCCCCTGGGGTCCGCGGTATAAAACTGGCCCAGGCAGATGGAGAGATGCTCTTTCAGGAACACAGGTGAGCAGGGGACTGGTGTTCAGGGTCAGCACCGCTTGCACAACTCCCTTCACGCAGCCGCCACTGGGTTGCATCTATGCTGCTATGATGAGCCATCAAGTGACCTCCAACTTATGGTGACCCCATGAATGAGAGTCCCCCCCCCAAATGTCCTGCCCATGACAGCCCTGCTCAGCTCATTGGAATTCAAGGCTGGGGCTCCTTGATGGAGTCCATCCATCCCACCTTTGGTCTTCCATCTTGCCTTCTGCCTTCGACTTTCCCCAGCAACTGCACTTACATCTGGCCTCTTTGCCTCTTGAGAAGACCCCAGAGCAGCTTCTCTCTATCCATTTTATCTTTGCAACCACCACCCTCTGATGTAGATCAGGCTGAGGGGATGCGGTTGGCCCAAAGCGCCCCCCCCCCCCGTGCATCATGGATGAGGGGACCAGAAAGCAGATCTCCCAGTTATCAGCCCCAAACCCTAATCGCTGCAGCACGCTGGCTTCCCGGCAATCCACCCTGGTGCGGTGTTCCCATCATTCTGTCTATATGTAACGTTGCTTTTCATCCCTTATATGGCCCACCTCTTCCTCCAAAGAGCCCAGGTGCTGTACATGATCCTTCTTTCCTCCACTGTGTTCCCACACCAAGAACCCTGTGAAGTGGGCATGGCTGAGTCAAGCGTGGCCCCCAAAGCATCCAGTGAGCTCCATGGCCAGTGGGGGCTCGAACCAGCCCTCCTGAGTCCGGGCCCCGTGCTCTTGCTCCTGTTTCCTACCCCTCTGAGCTCTTTTCCAGAAATCTGATTTGGAGTGGTGGGGAGGGAGCTGGCATTTTAGGTGCTGGTACTGTTAGTTGGGAGTCAGGAATCTTTGAGGACCTATGGCAAGTCATGCAGAGAGATCTACCAGCAGCTCCTGATTCCTGTGCTGCCTTTCCTTGGTTAAAAATGCCCCTCCCGATTCACTGGTCACTGGATTTAAAAAAATTAAATATTTTAACACATGTGCATGGAGTGCTGTACATGGTGGGGGATGCCTCTTTTCAGCGGACGGTTCAGCAAATCAAAGGAAGGGGCTCGTGCTTGCTCTGATAATCAACCAACCAACAGCTACTAATAACAGACCAACAGTTTTCCAAACCACCCAAAGGGCCCTCGATTTTATCTGAGGTGTCTCTTTACCTTGCTCAGAGTGCTGTAGACTTTTCATGTACTTCACACTCAGCTCCAGAATATCTGCCTTCTCCAATTTGCGCTTTCGGATCTGTAGTTTTATTTTCAAAGCAAGCCAAGGTTACTGGGTTCCCCCATGCCTCCCCTCACTTGGAGGAAGGATCCCTTTAACCCATCTTGTTGCTCCCTGACCCCAGGAAAGAAACAACTTGGGTGGGGCTGAGGTGGGTCCCCAATTTTGCCCTGGCTTCCCCCGTTCCCTGGCTTCCTGAGTCACTCCCTGACCGTAAAGCCCTGCTGTCCTTGAGTTTCCAGGCATGATGGAAAAAAACACACTTGTGCTTCTGCCTCTGCAATTTTCAAAGGGAGGTTCGAGGAGATGCAAAGCCCCCAGCTGGTAGACAAGGCAGGTGCACCTCCTGGAAGTGGGATGGGCCGCCTCACCTGGTGGGAACAGTGCTTTTCCAGCAGAGCCTTGAGCTGCTCCAGAGAAAGGTTGATACGAGCTCGCCTCTTCTTCTCCATCAGGGGCTTGGAGACCTGGAGAAGCAGAAGCAAGACTTGATTCCCAGGGAAGGGTTCCATCCTGGCCCTCTTTCTCTTCCCACAGCAAATGGAGTGGGGACAGCCCCTAAGGCATGTACAGAGTGCACTTTCCCTGCCACCACAGAATACCTGCAAAGGGTCTCTGCAGGCAGAAGGGCGCTTTCAGTCCAGCACAGCCTTGCTGTCTCCCAGTAGGGAGAGAAATGCATTTTGCATATGCTCAGGGGCACCTGCATCTATTCTTCATATGTGCTGGAATCTAGTGTGCCCTGGTGCTAAAAACTGGTGCCGGCAGGCTGCCCTCTGGAAGGCCCGTGGCATGGAATGGGCCTGCTTTCTCCAGCAGGACTGGGCTTGCGGTGGAGGGGGACCGTCCCTTCCTTTTGCCCCCTCTGGAAGTCCAGAGCCACTAACCTTGCGGAAGGAGCCCAACACCCGCCTGTCCTGTGGCCTGGAGGCTGTTCCCATGGTGGCTCCACTGCCGGTCTTGGTCCTGTGACCCGCATCGCATGGAGGGGCTGGCATTTAACCAGGGGGTTGCTTTCCATGTGAATGGCTGCATTCAGGCTGGGGCACCTCCCCCCAGAGAGGAGGGAGTGGGGGGGGGAGGAGAGGAGGGACAGTTCTGCAGAGAGGGGGGCGCCTAGAAAATAGCCGCCCATGCTTTGCTTACAAAAGACTGTGAAGTGACCTATTCTGTGCAACCCTGCACAGCTCTCCTGCTTGGAAGCAGCCCGCCTCCAGGAGGGGGACATGGAGCGGGGCAGGGGTGGGAGATCGTCCTCTTCCCAGGGAGCTGTTTGGAGGGCCAGACTTCCCCTGGGATAAAGCTCTTTAAACATGTGCAGAGTGCCTTTCCCTGTTCACTGAGGAGCCAGGCAGCTCCCCACAAGCTGGCCACGCTGGCAGTTGGAATAGAGGGCGTAATGCCCACAGCCATCTGCAGGGCCCCTTCCCCCAGGCAGAAACCCCTGTGGCATGGCAAGGCCCAGGGCAGCCCTGGGCACCGGGCCTCTGATAAGGGACTCAGCACAGGGCCTTAGCACCCCGCGCCCTGCAACCTCGCTTTCAGGGGCCCTCACAGGGGTGTTTCCTCCCCGGCAGACAAACTCCAGAAGCCCCTGAGATGAACAGTTCGGAGCTGGTGGTGGTCCTGGGGCCAGACCCATTTCAACTGCACCACTGGAGAGCAAAGCCAGAAAAGTTAACCTTGTATGTCCCTGAGTTCCACAGAGTTGTGCTGCCTGGTATGTGGATCACAGTTTGCAGCCTGCACATACTCTCCACACTGTGGGACTTACTTTGAGTAAACCTTCATAAGGTTGCTCTTTTAGTCACCTTTGGGAGGTCTGAAAAACATGGCTTTGGTGATGCCGTTTTTTAAACCTCATGATTTGAAAGTGCAGCTTCTTGATTTTTTAAATACTCTGGAATGGAAGACCCTTTCTCAGGTTGCTGGAAAGTCAGATAAAGAAAGGGGGCCATCGGTGGAAGAAACCATTTCTTTAATAGTAATTAATGGATTGTATTTAAAAGAATGAATTCACAGTGTGTGACTCAGTCATTAGTGTATGTCAAGGCAAGGCCAACATGTGATTCTCTTGGCTCAGCTTAACACAGGCCCTTGGGAACTATTTTGCAGGAAGCTCGTCTGCTGAAGTGACTGGTTAACAACAGTGTTACCAGTCTTCAGTTTAGCACTGTTGTGCTTTTGTTTTGTTCTGCTGCTTCAAGAAAGCTGATATTCAGCAGAAACAAATAGGAGAGCCTGTGGGACATGGCAGAGCGGGATCCACATCCCCAGCTCACTAGGGGGCGGCCCCAGAGCCCCGCTTCACCGATCTCACAGGGTCGCGGTGAGGATACAGCAACCCGGGGCGATTGTGCTAAGGCCCCATGGAAGAGCCTGCATCAGGGGTGCTGAGCTTTACCCCACTCCGCAGACTCTGTCCAGTCCCTGAGTGGGGCCGTTCTACGTGGAGGGAGCGGGGTGCCCTGGCCATGCACCCCACTTTGGGGGTGCAGCACTGAGGGCAGGCAGAAACACATGTCCAGTTAAAGCGTGGCAGGACGTCCATGCAGGTGTGTGCGCGGGGGGGGGGGGTATAACTGAGAAGCACGCACGAGCTGCTCCGGCCCACGCCCCGGCCCACGCCCCGCACCCGCTGTGTCTTCTCCGCCGGGCTCTCTGGGTTGGGGGCTCTTCCCGGGCCGTTCGCAGTGTTTTTCATTGAGAGACAGTACCCCCCCCCTCCTCGGTACGCCCTCCTGACTGCACCTTCCTGACGATTGCGAAGCAGCGTCCTCCCGGCCTCGGCACGTCCGCTCCAGCAGCGCCCGGATCAAAGCGGGCCCTCTCCAGGCTGCTCTGGGTGCGCCCGAGAGGTCCCGCTTGGCCCCCAGCGTGGCGGGCGGGGCGGCAGGGAGACCCTGCGGCCTCCGAAATGCACGTGGGAAAGGAGCAGGGCGGGGGGCGCCGGCGGGGCGTGGCCCCGATTCGCCTCGCTCCGGACCGCGCGTCGCCGCGGCCCATTCAGCGCCGCGGCCCCATAATGGGCGATTCGCTCCGGTGGCGCCGACAAAGCCCCAGATGTTGCCCGGCCCGGGGGGGCCGCGCGAGGGATGCCAGCGAGGAGGGGCGGCTCGGTTTTACGAGGGCACCGCCTGCCGCTGCCCGAGGCGAGGCCGCTCCGAGGCGGCTCCCCGCGCCGGCGTCCCCAGCCCCCGAGGCCCCCGCCTGCTCTCTGCGGGTGAGGCAGGGCGGGGGCGGGCGCCGAGGGCGGCGGCCGCGCAGGTCTGTGGCTCCCCGCACGGCTCGGCGCGCACGCAGCGGCCCCTTCCCGCAGCGGCCCCGCCGGGGGACGCCCCAGTGGGCCCGGAGCCCCGCATCGCGTCCCGCCGCTTCCTGAAAGCAAGCTCCGGGCCCGGCCTGGTCTTGGCTGCCCGCTCGCCCGCGGGCTCGCGGGGCGTTCCTCCGCAGAGCGGGCGGCTTCGGCTGCGCAGCGCGGGCGCGGGCTGATCTTGCGCCGGCGAAAAGGGCAACTACGGGCGGCCCCCGCGCGCTTAGGCAGGGAGAGACCCCGCAGCTCCCGGGGTGTCTCCATTTGCGTGGGCTTGCGCCCTAGAGTCATGGAAGTGCAGAGCTGGAAGGGGCCAGGAGGCCCTCGTGTCCAGCCTCCTGCTCTTGCGGGACACCAAGCCACACCATCCCACTCAGAGGACTGTCCAAACGCTTTTCGAACGTCTCCAGCGAGAGGGAGGCCACCACTTCCCCAGGCAGTACGTTCCATGTCGTGCGGCCCTGACGGTGAGGAAATGCTTCCTGGAGTCTACTCTAAATCAGGTTTCTTTTAACTTAAGTCCGTTGCTCTGTGTTCTGCACTCTGGAATGAAGACGAGATCCTGGCCCTCCCCTTTGTGACAGCCTAGCAAATCCTTGTAAGGTGCCACCATCCCTCCGCTCACTTTCTTCTTCTCAAGGCGTAGTTCTCTCAACCTCTCCGCACTGGGCTTTGCCTCTAGTCTCTGGCATATGCCGCTGTGAGCACAGCGTCTGGCAGGAGGGTCACCAGCCCCTAAATCGGATTCCACCCTTATAAGTATAAATAGTGATCAACCACTTACCAACAACTGCAAAAAGAATATGCTGAGAAAAAACTCATTTGCCTCCAATTTGTGAACGACCAGTTCAATGTCTGGGTACAGCAGCAATACATGGAGAGAGCAGGGAGGGAGGATCCAGAACTTCATGCCTTAAATGAACGGGAATACCAACCATGATATGTAAGGGTGGACACACACTTTTTATTAATATGATGAGAAATTGTTTCTTGTTGAGATGCCCAGGAAGCATCATTGTTGTCTGACTGCCATGATTTGACACACCTGCCTATCAAGAATAACAGCATCCCTGCATTGAACTGAGAGACCTCAAGTGCACAAACATGGATGTCATGTTTGTCTTTAAGGTGTCTCAAGAGCCTTTGTTGGCAATCCTCTGGGCATCTTAAAGTGGTGGTGGTGTGTGGGGGGGGGGGGGGGGAATCCAGCCTTCCTGCGGTTCTTAGGTGGCCTCTCCCCTGGTCTCTTTTCCTGAAACCACAGAATCGTTTTCCCAGCTTTTGCGCAAGCATCCAAAATGTTGAAATGCTGAGACTGAATTACCAGTAATCTGCACTTTAAGTTGAAAGATGCGGCAAGCGCCTTCTGCCCTCCCCCACTCCACCGATGCAGACCCCAACAGCTCCCTGGGGTGGGGTGCCTCAGAATGAAAGAGGTGCCCTACCCCTCTTTCTAAGGAGTTTTGTGGCTTTCTTGCTGGGAGCCACTGGGCACCAGGACGCAATGAACATGACACTCAGCTCAAGGCCAGTTAGTCCTCCCACCGCTGCATTTTGAACCACAGTTTCTGAATCCATCTGCAAAGGTGGATGTGAGGTGCACCTGGCGGGATGTGACTGGCTACCCCTGCAATTAGAGAACTGTATATGTGAAGTGTACGGGGCTAAATTAGAAGATGCCTTTCCTTGGATCTCCGTTTACTCCAAATCTGTGAGCAGGACGAGAATGATTATGGCACCCCGAACCATGAATGGATTCCAGGACAGGGTCCTGTGAGCTCAAAGGGCACAGCTGCAGAAGGGGCTGCCTGCTGCCACTCTGCAGGAGGCATTGGATGGGCCCTTCCAGCCAGCACCGGACACGACAGTCACCCACTCTCAGAAGAGGCTGCACGCTGCATTTCTGCTCCAAGAGTTTCTCCCCTTTCTGAGCAGGAAGCCCATGCAGATCAGCGACACCTGAAGGAACGCAGATGTGGGCACCACAGAAGGTGTGTCACCCTCATACACACTCTCCAAGTAACCTCCTGGGGCTAAAATGAGGGGTTGACCTCCAATTTTAATTGAGGAAAAGTGCCTCTGCTAGCCAATTCTGGGGAAGCCCTGAAGCAGTCCATGCTAAGGATGTGGCTAATCCTCTGTGCTCTGAAAAGACATCCTTTGTTAGCGAGTTCCATGGCATGGCTGAATGGGGAGCGATGACCCAGGCCCTCCTGCCGCCGGCTCTCACCTCTGTCCCAGCACAGCTGACGGCCGACTTCAGGCTTGCTCTCCGAGTGCAGTGGAGGGCACGTGCCTGCTTTCCTCTCGGTGGGTTTCACGGGAACCCGGCAAGTGGCTGCCCTCGGCCTGCCAACCTGTCCTGTGTTATTCAGAACCCCACAGATCTTGCGCCAAGAGACTGTTTCATCTTGGAGAAAGCCCGTAATGGACCAGGCTGCCTCAGGAGACAGGGTGCTCAATCAAGCAGAGGCACAATGGAGATCTGTCAAAGAGGCTGTGCTTAAAAGCTCTCAGCCTGAAGTGGGGGATGGACTGGATGACCTCTAAAGCCCTTCCAAGGTGATGATTCTCTGCTAAGCTGCCATCTACACTAGCAATCCATCCTAGGTGGGGCAGGCTGGCTGGCTGTGTGTTTGGCAGAGACAATAGCAGAACTTTGTTTTTTTGTGTGTGGTTTTCCTTCATAACCAGAAGACCAATCCCACCCCACCCTGCCCCACTTTTGGCATATCCCCTTCCCCTTTTGTGGATTTGGTGGGGAGGACAGAAGCTATGCATCTTGTGTGCCCAGACTGGTGCTGCCTGGAGGAGCTCCCCTTTCACCCCAGGGCAGAACAGGGCTTGGGGAAGGGGCTTGGGGAAGGACTTAGCAGGCACCTGCACCTCCCCCCAGCCGGGAGGTGCCAGCCTGCACTGTTTGGATCACAGCCTCCCTTGCCCAGAGAGATGCGGGGCGGGGGGGGGGTGTCAGATGAGGCTTTCATGCATTTTCCCTCCACTCCAATGCGTGGGGGGGTCTTTTCCCCTCCCGCCCCAGTAGACTGTCTGTGCCTTTCATGGTGGATATTGATGTGCTCTTGGGAAGGCAGGCATCTTGCAGCGTGGAAAATTGTGTTCCGCCCCCGTCTTTCAGTGTTGTGAGCTGGGACCCCCCCCTTCTGTGGCTAGGCTGTATGTGGGTGGGGGGAGATAGTCCCTCTGGTCTCCTCTTGGAGGGTCTCAGTTGAAGAGCAGGGGGGTGGGAGGGGGCACCTGGTATTGTCTAAAGGGCTCTGAACCAGAAGGCATTCCTGGGCTGAAGTGTGTATCTGTGGAGGGGGGGAGGATGCCAGACACTGCTACTTCCTTCACATACATGCACACATGCATGCGCGCACCCCAGTTGCCGAGTTGCTGGAACAACAGTGGGAGCAGCTGATCTATCTCGAGCATGAGTCCCATGAAGCACCTGTTGCAGCAGCCCCTGCCAGAAATTGGAGGGGTTCTCAGGCATGCCCCAAGCCTTCTTTGGAGTGACCCCGCATTCTCATTCAAGGTTTCTTTGAGCTGGTATGTGTGGTGGTTGTTTGCCAAAGTGGGGGGGGGGGGCAGGAAGAGCAGAGCTGACAGCTCATCACTTTCTCTGTGGAAATAAAAGCCAGGGTAAGGGTTAGGGCTAGAGCTGCCCAGCTCCAGTGGTGTGGAAAAATTTGCCATGCCATAGAGATGAAGAATGTAAAGAGGACAGGATCAGTCAAACACTCAGGGAAATCCGGAGGGGTCGGTTTGGGGCACAGTCATTCCCAGAAGCAGGGTGCCTGGGGTGGGACTCCTCCTTCATGCCTCCCCCCGGAGAGTTCTGCTACAAGAGCCACATCTCTTGCGTTTTCAGAATGGGATTAAACAGCGCTGTGTTTGAGGAAGCCTTGCTTGGCCATTAAATCTCTGACATGGAGCTGAGGATCAGCTCCATGCCCAGGCGGAATCAGAGGTGATGGGGATAAGCTGCTCACCCCTTGGAAGCTGAAGAAGCATTTCCTTCCTCCATCAGCTCCTGCACTTGTCTGTGGGCTCCCTGGACCACTGGGCTGTCTGCTGTGGGAGTCCCTGCGGGCTCTGGCTGGTCCCTGCGGACGGACAGCGTGGCACGTGCTAACAGAGACACGGAAACAGAGCGAGTCGAAGGGGCCTCCCAGGCGTGCACGTGCTCGTGTGGTCCAGGGAGAGCGTGGGCTGGGGAGGCAGATGTGTCCCAGCACCGCAGAGGCATCTCAGATGGCCACCTGGGCAGGAAGAGGGGCGGGGGGGGGGACTTCTGAATAGGACAGCAGGACGAGGCTTCGCCACCACTCCGCTATTGTCCGAGCCAGCTCCTGGCCTCTCCAGGGGTAATTTGTTAGCTAATGATACGTCTCCTTGCCATAAAGTCTGCCCAGGGGCCTCCGGAGCATTTTCAAAGGGTCCTTCTATTAGCCAGCAGAAACGCCTTGTTATGCTGATAGCTCTCCAGCAGGCCAGGCCAGGAGCAAAGCTGAGGGTGGGTGGAGCCCGTGGGGTAATTGAACAGGACCCTGCCCAGCTGGTCTTGTATTAACCAGCCAGGGCCCCTGCCCACCCGCCTCCCACCCCTCAGCTGCAGGCTGGGGGCACTGGGGGCACCAAGACCCAGCCTGTACCCCAGAGGCAGCTCTTCTGAAGAGCTCTACCTGGGTGGCCTGGGATGAGGAGGGTGCTGGCTTTTTGCCCCCCGAAGTTAGCAAGGGGTGAGTCAGTCCCCTTGTTGCATTTGACACTGGCCAGCAGCAAAACCTCCCTGGGAGATTTGCAAAGATTAAACCTTAAAAAATAATGCCCATATCAAGTGGCACAGAAAGATCTAGGCACAGTTCCATTCACAAGGTGCCCAAAGTGCCTGACCTCCAGTTCCTCTTGTCCTCACAACAACCTGGTGAGGTAGGCTTGCACACAGTGGCCCAAAGTCAGCCACAGATCTTCTCGAACCCAGATGGACTAGAAACACATGGACTAGAACCCGGATCTCAGAGTCCCAGGCTGGCACTCCGGCCACCAGAGCATGCTGGCTTCCCTGGAGCAGTCTTGTGGACCTGACGGAGGGGGCCCAGGCCTGCCGAGCAGAGCGCGCAGCCCTCTGGGGACTGCCCACTGAGCAGGGCATCCTGACCCAGGTTGCCCCTCTTTGCTTAAGAGCCCCGACATTAAGCAGGAGTCCGTTGGCTGGCACGGAGGCAAGGGCATGGGCGCTCCGGGCACTTTTCTTTGCCTAAACTGGAATGGGATTGCGCTTCATAGAATTTGCACTGCTATATGCAGATCATGTCGGGGTTTTATTATGCTAAATCAAAGCCAGTCATAATATGAGACGGCCAACCCCCCTCCCCTCCCCTCCCGTCCCCCAGTCTGTGTTCCAGGCCGGGTCTCCGGACGTGTGGCATGGGGGTGGCGGGAAGGGCCTGCGGGGAGCGCAGCCCATCTAATGGCGAGCTGCGGAAACATCCTCTTCCCTCCACCCCACACCTTCATGGCTGAGGCGTACAGACGGCATTCTTTTATTTATGTCTTCATCGTGTTGGGCAGTTTTGAATTGAAATTATTACATAAACAAGCTACAGGTGTTCTTTAAAAATAAATTCGATTTTTCGAATTTATTAGAAATGAGCAAATCCTTCACATACATGCACTCTGTATCCCATACACTAACCCTTTAAGGTAGGTCACTGTAATTAAAGTGTACTAGGAAGAGAGGAAGCCTCTGAGGCTGCAGTCAATGCATGCCGCATCCCTGCTGAGCACAGCAGGCTCACTCCGGCCCTTGTCCGGCGAGGCGAGGCGAGGCGAGGCGAGGCGACCGTCCGTCCGTCCCGAGAGCTGGGAAGAGGCTTCGCTGGCCAGGGGAACCTGCTGGGCGGCACCGGGTAGCTGCAGGCAGGCGCATACTGCCCTGCGGGCGAGCTTAATGGGCTTTGTTTCCGACCAAGCGTGCCGGCAAACAAGTTGCAGGCGTTCTTTTAAAAAGGGGGACATACACCGACCCCTTAAAGGAGGCCCCTGGGAATCATATGCCCCTTTACTTAGGAGTAAGCTTTCTCCAACTCAGTGGACGCTGCACCCGAGGAAGCATGCAGAGGCCGGGCTGTGCTTTCCACCTGAGAGGAGATTCAACCCCTCGACCCCAACGCGCACCCTTGGGAGCACCCCTCCCCACCAAGGGGCGCCACGCACCCCACTTCCCGGGGCAGGTCTTGGGAAAAGACGCGGCGAGGAGGCGGCTCTTGCGAGGCCGGCAAGGGCTTCAGGCAGGCAGAGCAGGCAGGCGGGCGAGCGAACGAAGGGGACCCGGCGCGCCTCTCCCTCCCCGAGCCTCGCCGTGACAAACGGCCCGCCAATTTGCTCCCCTATTATTTTAATTACATGGGTATTTCCTGCGCAGCGGGCTGCCTGTAATGAGGGCCTGGCTGAAAGGGCCTCGGCGTGTCCCGCAGGCCCCGGGCCGGCCGCCCCGCGCGGCACGCTGCATCAGGCCGGGTTTGAACCACGTGTGTGGTGCCCGCGCCCTCCCGGCGGTGGAAAATCGGCCGAGAAATGGGGCTAATTCGCAATGTTCTGCTTCTCCGGAGGGAAGGGGATCGCCGGAGGCCCGCTCGGCGCGGCCAGTCACGCGCGGTCACGCTCGGCGGCGGGGCTGCACCGTGCCAAATGCGGCCGCGCGGCCCCCAGCCCGGCCCAGCCGGCCCGGGCCGGCCGCGCGCAGAGAGCCTGCCCCGCTGGGCGTCGCGCGCGGAGGGGCGCACGTGGCCCCCCTCTAAGTCGATGCTTGGGCCGGCGCCCGGGGGGATTTGGCCGGAGCTGCTGCCGCCCCACAGGTGGCCCGCCCGTCCCGGGGGCTGGCGCACGAGGCGCGCGCAGCGCAGCGCAGCGCCGGGCAGGGCGCGGCAGAGGGCTCGCCTCCGAGGGCGCCGCCCTTGGCATGGCGGGACGCGCTGACCCGTGTCAGGCTGCGAGGAGCGGGGGCGACCTACAGAAGTTGCGCCCCCCCCCCTCAGCCACGCTGGAGCACGAATCTGCGCACAGGGCCCGATCCCCGGCGGGAAAGGGCCGCTCTGCTCAGTCGCCCCCTCGCGAGGGAGCTGTGACTCCGGTTCGTCCCTTAATGCGGGACGTGGCCACGGTGCCGCCGCTGCGGTTTGGTTATCCTTGAGGCGGACACATGGCCGATTTGTGACTAAACTGTGCAGCTGACCGTGCGAGCCCTGAAGCGCTTGGGGAGAGTTGCGCGCGGGCCTCCCTGGCGGTCGGACGCTTACAGGGAGCGCGCGCCTTTCCGCCCGAGAATCCGCCCAGCTGGCCCCTTCGGCGCGCCTCTCATGCCGAGGCCGCCGTGAGCCTGTCCGTGGCTACTTCTTTCCCGCAAAAGTAAAGTACCTTTATATCCCACCTTTTTCCCTGCGAGGTGCCAGACTGAATCGCCTTGCTCCTGTCTGTTTTACCTTCATAACAACCCTGTGAGGTTGCAAGGTTCAGAGTCAGTGAGTGATGCAAAGTGGAGAACCAAAACGAGACCAGAACCTGCATCGCCCGAGTTCCAACCCAATACTAACCACTAGGTAACACAGGTTCTCATTTACTCTGTAGCCCTAGGCATGTATGTTCACCATTCAATGGAACTTACTCCTAGGTAAGTGTTCATACCAGGTGCTTTGTACAACCTAGCGTTTAGAGCATGGATCCTCAAACTATGGCCCGCACCATGCTGATTTATCCGGCCCGCCTCAGAGCTTTTGGACTCACTTGGAGAAAACGATCTCTGAGCAACTCCAAAAGCTCT
>NW_025335301.1:541432-602947 GCF_004798865.1 Varanus komodoensis
GGGGGGGGGGGAGATGGCCGTGATTGTGCCCACCTTCCCTGCACAAGTGCTGTCCATCTCCCCCACCCCCACAGCACAATTGTGGACATTGTAGCTAAGTCCCTTGAGTGTGGACATGCTCTTCCCCACCTCATCTTGGGCTTCTGCTGCAGCCCAAGCAGGTGGAGCAAACATTTTTTATTTTTAATTATTTTAAATTTTAATTAATTTTAATTGTAATTAAAATTTAATTAATTTTATTTTTAATTATTTGTTATTTATTTTAGTTAATTTTAAATTTTATTTTAATTTTAATTAATTTTAATGTGCAGTGTGCATAGGAATTTGTTCATATTTTTTTCAAACTATAGCCCGGCCCCCAACAATCAGAGGGACAGTGAACTGGCCCCCTGTTTAAAAAGTTTGAGGATCCCTGGTTTAGAGGGTGGCAGCATAAAGCACCTCATATCACTAAGTAGTGATTTTTAATTTGGATTTGGATTTCCAGCAGGTATGCAAACACATGGAGAGGTTTTACAAAATAAAATCCAACCCTTCTGTGGCTGTCACAGAAGGATCTTATTTTTGGAGGCATTCAGATGCATTGAACTGGATGAGAAGAAAGTGGAGGGGTGCCCTTACGAGGCAGCCGGAGGCCTCTGAGAAGAAGTCACGTTTCCAAGTTAAGGCCTTGGGAAAAGTGTGCTGAGCATCTCTGGGCCTGCCAAGGCTGGCGTTCTGTGCTCCCAGCAGACGGAGTGCATTTCAGCTTCTGCTGCTTCTTGGCAGACAAAGAAGAGGCTTTCTCTGGAGATGCGTCCTGGCGGGGCAGAGGTTTTTCAAGGGTCCCTAGTGAAAGGCCGAGTGTTTAGCCATCTGAACTGGAAGTGAGGGGGCCCACTGGATGCACACAAAGGGAGTGAATCAACGCTCCACTTGGGTGTGCAAAGTGTGACTTGAAAGTGAATTCCGAAGGACCCGATCATCCACTTCTTTTGTGACTTGAGCCAGCTGGGCATCATTTTTCAATATTTACCCTGGGCCCTTGTTCAAAAGCACACTGGCACATGCAGCCACGCTGGGAATCTGAACTGTGCCAAAGGTAGAAATAAAGAATCCACTTCTGGCTGGTATTTGATGATACTGCCACACTAATAACTTTTTGGAACTTCCAAACCTTAAGTCTGCAAACCTGTACACATTTGTTAGAAAGTACTTCCCCCTGAATTCATAGAAACATAGAAACAGAACAAGTCAGAAGGGGTCTCTCAGACCATCTAGTCTGATCCCCGGTTCCGCTCATGTAATCCCAAACATGTGGTTGTCCAATCATTCCTTGAATGCAGCCAGTGATGGGGTCTCCACCATCTTGAAAGCCCATTCCATATCCTAGGAGTCCTAACTATCAGGAAGTACTTCCTGACATCCAACCTGAAGCCTGGTTCCTTGAGCTTTGCCCCACAGGAACGCATCCTGCCCTCTACTGCAGGGAAGAACAGGTCCTGGCCCTCCTCCACATGGCACCCCCTCACATCCTTGTAAGTTGCTTAAAAATCCCCTAAGATCTAGAAACAGAGAAACAGAGCAAGTCAGAAGGGGTCTCCTAGGTCATCTAGTCTGACCCCTGGCTCCAGTTGGCTCCATCTAACATGTGCATGTCCAGCCTATCCTTGAACGCTCTCACCAATGGGTCACCAACCACCTCCCATGGAAGCCCATTTCATACCCTGGGGGTTCTAACTGTTAGGAAATACTTCCTGGTATCCAAATGTATTGGATGCTTTGATTCCCTGAGCTTTGCTCCATTGGAATGTGTCCTGCCCTCCTCTGCAGGGGAAAACAGGTCTCTACCCACCTCCATGTGACCCCCTTCATGTACCTCTATGTCACCAACAGATCCCCTCTGAGTCTCCTCCAGGCTGAAAAGTCCCAGTTCCCTCAGCTACATTCTAGCATAGCTACATCTCTCCTGTAACATGGAGCCCAGAACTTGATGCAGTACTCCATTTGCGGGCACACCAGAGTCATGTAGAACAGTATCAACACCTGTGTAGATCTAGAAGCCACACTTTTTGCTATACATCCAAGGGTGGCATTTATCCTCTTAATCTTCACATCACACTGCTGGCTCATGTTCAGCTGCTGTCAACCAGCACCCTGAGATCCTCTTCACAAGTGCGACTCTCCAGCCACTTGTCCCCTATCCTGTACCTGTAACATCTGTTCCTGTGCCCCAAGTGCAAGACCTTGCACTTACCCACACTGAACGCCATCCTGTTGTCTCCTGCCCACTTCCATAGTCTGTCCAGAGCCTTCTGGATCTGGATCACCTGCTGGATCTGGATCACCTGCTGGGTCTGGATCACCTCAGGTGTGGCCACCACCCCCACTTTTGTATCTTCTGCGAATTTAGTCAGCAGGCTGGTCATCCTCTCCTCCAGGTCATTGATAAAAAGGTCGAACAGAATCAGTCCCAGAACTGAGTGCTGGGGGACTCTGCTTGTCATCGGCTCCTATCCTGAAGATTCCCCACTAATAGTTAGCCTCTGCTTTCGAACTGTCAGCCATGCCCTAAACCAGGGGCCCTCAAACTTTTTCGACGGGGACCAGTTGAAAGGCGGAGGCTACCCGCGCAGGCCGGTGAGGTGGGGGTGCCTGGGGGCGCGGGCCGGTGAGGTGCCGTTGGGCGTGCACAAGGCGGCATTGGGCACGTGCGGCAGTGACTTGCTCGCTCGGAGACCATCTCCAATCTAGCGAGTCACCACCTCCCCGCCTCCCTGCACTGCGAGGCAGCAGAAAGTGCATGCGTACGGGAGGCAGGCGGTGGCTCGATCGCTCGCTCGCTCGCTCGAAGACCATCTCAGATCGAGCGAGCCCCCAGCTCCCCCGCTCCCCGTGCTGCGAGGCAGCAGCGAGCACGTACCTAGGGGAGGCAGCTCGCTCGGATGGAGACCGTCTCCCGGTGAGCAAGCCACCACCTCCCCGCCCACGCAGCAAAGGGCGCGTGGGCAGCGGACAGCGGCCTGGGCCACATGGATGGCCGTGGCCGGGCAGATCCCTCCCGCGGGCTGTAGTCCGAGGCCCCAGTCCATCGCCCGGTGCATCAGTCTACCCCAAAACTCGTCAATTTCTCAGCCAGGGTGTCATGCAGCACTTTGTCAACGGCCTGGCTGAAATCTGGGGAAACCAGCTGCCTCGAGACCTTGCCTGCCTGGCCCTTGTTTGAATTATGGTAGTTGCATCCTGCCTTTTCCGGACAGGAACTGAAAATGACTTCCACCGCTCTCGTCTCCCTTTTATCCTCACAACGGCCCTGTGAGAAAGGTCAGGGTGAGATTCAGGGACTGGCCCAGAGCCGCCCAGAGCAGTTTGTGGCTGAGCAAGGGCTAGAACTCGGTCTCCCAAGTCCCAGTCTGACCACTGCGCCACACTGGCTGCCTGAGTGGACACCTGTCCAATTGCACTGCTCAGAAATCATTCCCTTTGGACTGCAGCTCTCAGGATGCTTCCTGCAGGGCAAGTTCCCCCAGACAAGCGAGACTCACCCTTGAGTAAGCATGGGTAGAGCGGTGCCATTAGTGACTGTGGAAGCTGGGAAGGCAGGAGATGCAGGATTGCACCAGCACTAGACTCCTTTTATTCACACTATTGTTCTTTCTCCTTTCTCTATAAACAACCTGCAGGGTGGCAAACTAAATCAAAACTGTCTAATATGAACAAACAAAGCAATCCTCTGTGTATCTTCTCAGACGTAAGTCTTATTCTGGTCAGTGGAACTTACTCCCAAGTCGGGTGCATAGGCTTGCATATGGAGTCAGAAGATCAGCACTTAAGGACTATATATGCATCTAATTTAGATTGGCATTCAAATACTGGCGAGCAGCAAAAGTCTGAAAAAGTGGCAGGGAGCAGCAATGGAGGGATCAATGTTGGTTCAGCAGCAATGCCACTGTTTGCAGAGGGGAAGCTCCTCGAGAGCGAGGAGTGTCGGCAGAGCTGTGCATTCTCGGCCGGCATTCGGACACAGTAGCCGGCCAGGTGCAAGTGCCCAGCCCACCAGCGGGACCCGAGGGCAACAGCGCCCCCTGCCGGTGTCCCCAGCATCCCGCCTCTGATCCAGCCTCTGGGACATGCACCCTCGATGCTCCTTGTCGGGGACCTTTGTCCACTCCTGTAAAAATGCTGCAAGCTTCTGTGGCGACTGCAGCATCGCAGTGTTGTTGCCAAAAGTCTATTTCAAGTGAATTCTTCTCTCTGGAACGCAAAGGGGGCCGGGGACCAGTGAGCTTTCTTTCAAAGAGAACTTCTTATTTGTGTGCTTTATTTAATTGTATTTCTGATCTACAGCTGGAATCTTGAATTCCAAGAGATGGTTCCATCAAGCTCGGCTGGCCTTGATTTTGCTTTTGGGGAGCAAGGCCACAGTTGCTTGCCTGGACTTTTTCTGGCGTTTCCCTGAAAGCTCCCAGTTCCTGGGCCAGCACGTCTCAGCATGCAGGAACCCCAAGGATGAAGCGGCCTTGCCCATCTTTGCACTGGGAAACTGCTGCCGGCCGAGTGGCTACAAGCCGCTCTGCTGCCAAAAACAGCAACTGGGCAAAAGGGCTGGTACCCGCCTGCCAGCTGCGAGAGGGCAACCCTTCCTCAGGCACATGACTGGAAGATGAAGGACCAAACTCTCAGACAGGAGGGGAAAGCCCAAGAAGGGTTGGCGGCCTTTTCCTGCTTCTTTCAAAATTGGCACACAAGCCCCTCTGCTGCTTGTGCAGGTGGAAGAAAGGGGCTTCCAGTCCACAAAGGGAGCCCTCCATACACCGGGGGCCTCCTGGTGAGTGCGACCGCAACTCCTGCCATGGAGGCTAGCGAGGCCAGCAGGGCTGCTGACCCCAGTGAGGCAAAGCGCTGCGCCAGAGAGCAGCAGAGGGACCCGGGGCTGGAGTGCAGCACGCGGCTGCCTGGCCAGAGGCCTGTCCCTGCGGCGGCCGCCTAGCAGACCCTGCAGCAGGGCATGGATGCCGCAGGCCCCTCCTGTCCATGTTCCCCAGCACCTGGAGCACACGAGCCCACTGCCAGGACCAGGAGCTCTGCATGGGCCCTCCTCCAGTCCCCTTTTAAAGCCACCCAAATCGGTGCAGCTGCTGCAGCTGCGGCAGCCAACCCCACCTTTCAATTCCGCACTGTGGGGGGGAGGGCTTCCTTTGCTCTGTCCCTGGCCTTCCCCCAGTCAGCTTCATGGGGTGACCACCTCCAAGAGTGCCCCCAGCCAGACCGTGACGAGCAGAGCCCCAAACTGCCCCCGTGCACCGCTTGTCCCTCTTGCGGGGAGGACAGCAGGGGCAAGGCAGGGCAGCGGCTTCACTGGGCCCTTGCCGAGGCACACGCCTTAGCCCGGGCTGACAATGGCCGGCTCGTGGTGCCCTTTCTGGCCGAGGGAGAAGAAGCTGGAGGCAGAGAGGCAGAGTGTGGGGAGCTTTGCCCACCTCTCCCTCAGGGCGGAGCTGGCACGGGGAGCGGCGGCAAAGGACCGTGGCACTTGTGGCGGGAGCAAGGTGGCACTGGAGGCACGCCAAGCAGCCATGGGAAGCCCTCGCAGGGGCCAGCAGGATCGCCATCCAGGGCTGAGTGTCCTCCAGATGTGATGGACTACAACTCCCATCACGCTCCAATGGCCATACAGGAGGGAAAGTTGGGAAAGGAGCGCCTGGGAGAAAACTCGCAATGGACACCATGTGGCTTCAAATGAGAGCTTCTTGCTCTTGCTACGCAAGTCACCAGAAAAGAGGCACAGCATCAAGTCCCGAAGGGTGTAAAAAGGTCATTTGTCTGGGCACAGATGGAAAGGTAGCCGTAATTGTGGTAACTTGAACAGAGATTTTATTTATTGAGCATTTTAGTTTAATACGGCTGTTTTGAAATTTTGTTCCTTTTAGAGAGATGCTTTTTGGAGCTATAATTTTTATCATTAGTTACACTGTGCTTATTTTGTATTGCTGCACTGCCCAGTCAGGACCACCCACACCCGGGCCTGAGGATCAGGTCCTCCCTGCCACTGGTATTTTGGGGCCCTCCCAAAAGAAAGGCTGCGACCTTTCTCCTGCCCGGCCCAAGCCTCCGGCCAGTCCACTCGCTCACTCCACCGTCGGGCGATGATCGGGGCGGCGGGAGTAGAAGGTGAGCAGCTGAGGCGCGGCAGGCCGGGCAGGTCGCCCCGAGCGTAATCCCGCTCGTCCACGCCCCATAACGCGCTGTCTGCGGAAGACGGGAGTTGCAGTCCGGCGCGCCGGGAGGACTCTCTGCTGCAGAAGGATGCGCCCACTGACGGCCGCTCCGGCGGAGTGTCACGCGGCTTCCTTCCTCCTCGCACTCGGAAGGCGCCTACACGCACTCCTCTACACTTTTCTATCTCTGCGGCTCGGCTCGCCTCCCCCCCCCCGCTCCTCTCGTAAGGGCTGACGCCACGCCGGGCTAGAGCGCCCGGCTCTATGGTCGCGCGAATGGCTCTCGCGAGAGCGGGCTGGCCTCGCCGCTGGTCCGTTATGGCGGGCGCAGAAAGGAGGCCGGATCGGGGTGGCGGCGGCGGGGCGCGGCGCGGGCCTGAGGCGCGCACCAGCTTGACGGCCTTCGTGCTGGGCGGCTCTGTGGCCGCCGTGCCGCTGCTGCTTTCGGCGCCGCCGCCGGCCCTGTTGGCCGGGCCGGGCTTCCAGGGCCGCGCCGCGCTGGCGCTCCATGTGGCCGGCGTCAACGCCGCGCTGCTGCTAGCCTGGGGCCGCTCCCCGGGGGGAATGTACCAGGTGAGGGGCCGGGGGACTCGGGCCCGCCTGGCGCCCGCTAGAAGTTGAAAGCTGCCCGGACAATGGAGGTGCAGGCTGGGGCCTATGGGGGGCGGGCAGAAGAAGGGTCTTTCTGGGCGCGGCGCAGCCTCTTTCGAGCCAGTGTCTCCGGCTGCAGCAGGAAAGCAGGGACCCAAGGGCCCTTGTTCCTTTCTCGGCCCTCCTGGAAGCCAGTGGGGTGGAGCCAGCCCCACAAGCTCCTCAGGACTTTCCCCTTCCAAACCAGTCCCTGCCAAATGACCCTATGAGGGTTTCTTCTGAATTATCCTGCCAACAGGTGAGTTGCAGAGCGCGGGTCAGCCATGTCATCTGCCTGAGAAGGGTGGGGCCAGACCCTGCTGCCCAGCACCTACCCTTCGCTGTCTGGGTCAGGGCATCTTCCCGATCAGGGTCTGATCCCTTCCATAGTGTACATGGGAGAGAAGCCTGCCACTCACCCTTTGGAGACTTGGTATCAGTACCAGTGTCTTCAGGAGCAGCATCTTGGGGTCCTTTGAAGCCAAGGGTTGACCCCTGTGACTGACTAGTGGCTGACTCCCTGTCTGCATTTGCCTTTCAGATTGCCGTTCGTGCCTGCTTCTTGGGTTTCGCTTTTGGGTGTGGATTGTTGCTCAGCTTTGGACAATCTACGTGGAAGCATTTTGGCTGGTAAGAGTGTTGCGCTTTCAATTATAGACTGCCAAAAAAGTGGGAGTTTGGTAGACAAGCTTTCAAACTGCATATAACTTCTTTCTGTACTTATGGTAAGTACATAACACCCATCACCCTCACTAACTGGCTATGCTGGCTGGGGCTGATGGGAGTTCCAGTCCAGTCTGGAGGGCTGTATGTTTTCCACCCTGGCATATGGTCCAAAAACTAAAGTGCTTGTAGCAGAGCTGCTTGTTGGTATCAGGATGAGAAGCTTGGGCAATTGACATCCATCATTTTGCTCTGAAAATTGCATTTTTGTGTCAGAGTCCTGGGCATCTGCTCTGTAAAATTGTCAGTTCTGCAGTGGTGTTGTTTTTTTTACTCGGAGGTTCCTAGATTTTTGTCAGTTCCTGAGAGCACAGGCAAAACTTGAGACAATGATCTGGGTTGTTAGGAGCAGGTGGGGTGTTTTTTGACAGGATTTTGTGAGCAACAGCAGGGCTGCTTGTTCCTGTTTGTTGGTTTGGTTGATGTGCTTGAGAAGAGTTTCACAACCCAGACTAATCTTTGCACACTTCTGGAAATAACAGTCTTGCTGAGCTTTTATTCTGAGTAAATGTGAGTCAGACTGGGCTGATTTCTGTGCCACTGTTTGATTTTTATGACTTAGTTGGAACTCTAGCAGTTTGCTTATTTTGTCAAAAGAATTCTGTTTTATGCCATTGAATAGTTTCTTTCAGTAGTAGCAGCAGAGATGTTTTAAACTAGGCCTAGCAATTCTTCCTCCACAGGGCCATTTCTTCCCCTGGAACTAGATTGACTGAGGTTTATGCAGCATGACCCAGGGAATGCTTGCTCGAAAATAAGCCTCCTCATGCCCACTGAAATCCACTTCCCCATGTACTGTGCAGCTTTAATCCTAGGGTCACATGGTATGTGCAGAAGAACCCACTGTTGATAGGTCAGTTTGGGGGCAGTCTGGAGCAGAACCTGCAGGCAAGGCTGTTCTTCCCTGTGCTCTTGCATTTGTCTGTGTGGGGCTCTGGAATCTGATCTCTGGTTCAGGGGTGGTGGCACTTCAGCTTGGTGGGATGAACTCCCAAGAGCCAGAGTCAAGCACTAAAGGCTTGTCCTTCACATTAAGAAATTAAAGTGCTGCTGAGCATATTCTCAGCCCAAGAATTCGTTTTTACTCTTAGAAATATGCTTACAGTCTTTTCTCACAAAAATCCACATGTGCTTTCCTCCAAGGTTTTTTGTTTCCTACTGGGGAGAAGAGGGGTGGAGTGTGTGCTTGTTCCTGTAACTAAACAGCTGGGAGTCAGAAACCCTTGCTCTGCCTTCTGAGACAGTAAAGTTGTCACCAATTAACTGTTGTTGTGCATGGTCATTCTGTTATGTTTAAACTCAGTGCATTGGGTCTAGGATTGGCTTTTCTTGAACGGAAGAGTTCCCTTCATGAACGATTGTTCTGCTTGGTTTTCAGCTGAACCCATTCCAGAGTATGCCCCAAGCCTCTGATGGCCTAGTTGCAGGCACCTAATTTTTGATCTGATAGAAATATGCTTTCTCTCATGAACTTGTCAGAGACTACTTTTTGCATTTCTTTGGAATGTGCTGTTAGTCTTTTTACAGATTTCCCCCATCTTACACTCATCTCATCTCCACCTGATAAAGGGCACTCAAGAATCCAAAAGCTGCTGCTATAATAACATTGATGGTTTTTAAGGTGCCACAGTTACCCAGAAATCTACCAGCACTTCCTACATGGCCTTCAGCTGTCGCAGTAATGGGCTTTTAAAAAAAGATCTAAGATTGAAAACATTTCTGTGCACATTTAGACAGAAAAAGTCCTGCAATTCCCCGCATTCCTCGGCCAGCTTGGGGAACCGTTGCGCATTATCACCAGAGGGGTAAGTCTAATGTGGCTGGTTTTGGTTGTTCCCTTTGCAGGTATATGTGCTCTTTGTCTTTTTTCCATTATTCGGAGTACTTGGTTACCGCTGTGAACAACCCACGAAGTCTGTCCTTGGACTCCTTCTTGCTGAACCACAGCTTTGAATATAATATGGCTGCACTCTCCTCCTGGGTTGAGTTTACTGTGGAAAAATGCATTTTCCCAGGTCAGTAGCTCTCCTTGGGAGTTTTAATTCATGAGAAATACAAATACATTGCCATTCTAGTAGGAAGTCTGGGAATGTGTGCAGTGAGGCTGTTACTTCCTGTAAACTGATGATGGGGAAAGTTCCTTGCTGTTACCTGTTCTCCATTTGCAGAAATGAAGCAGATCACCTGGCTGAGTTCCGCAGGGCTGCTGATGGTGGTCTTTGGAGACTGTCTGAGGAAAGCAGCCATGCTCACCGCCGGCTCCAACTTCAACCACATTGTCCAGAACGAGAAGTCGGAGACGCATACCCTTGTGACTCGGGGCGTGTACGGGTTGTTCCGTCACCCATCATATGTGGGGTGGTTTTACTGGAGTATCGGAACACAGGTACAGTGGAATCACTTTGTGCCTTTGTGAACATGAGGCTACCTTTGTGGGGTAGCTAGTATCAGGATACCCGTGTGCTGCAGGGAAAAGGAGTGGTAGCTTACCTACTGCATGCAACCATCACTCCCCAGGATAATAGTCATTACTGCTGCACTAGTGCAGGATGCAGAGCCCCCCTCAGCCTGAGAGCCAGATTCTGTTTTGGAGCTGTTTCTGGGGCCACTTCCGAACAGTGCAGGGACCAGAGGTAGAAAGGGCAGTGCCGAAATGCAAAAATGGCAGCCTATTTCAGCTGAACGCTTCCTGCCAGCAGATAACCTTAGGAGAGGCATGCCCACTTTTTAGAATAGGGGACAACGACTGAAAACCAGGAGAACACTAGTGGGGAAAAGGGTTGGGGCTGGGGGAGAGGGCTTGGCCATCGAGGAAGGGAGCTCAGGCAGGCCGGATTTGGCCCTTGAGCGGGAGGTTCCACACTCCCGATCTAGCATGTTAAAGTACCCAAATCAGCTTTTGTGTATTATCTAGATGTAATCTTCAACAACGTCTTCGTGAGGTAGGCCAGTCTTACTGTGCCTCACATTGCAGAGGAGGGGGATGAGTCAGAGAGACTGCGTGGCTTGCCAAGGGCCACTTAGGAAGTTTGTGGCAGAGGCAAGGTTCAAAGCAGGAGCTGCATGATCCCCACACCCAGTATGGGGCAACATCTTTCAAGAAAAAAACAGCTCCCCTCTGTATCCCGTTGTTAGGGTCACATGTTGTGTGGAGTTGCATACAAACACACGATGAACTCACTCGGACCAAGTTAGTCTCCATCAAGCACAAGTTCTGCCTTCTGCTAGTAGCCTCCTCATTTAACGCTTCCCTGGGACTGTTCCTCTTCACAAGACGGGTGGGGGACTGCAGGCTTGAGTGATCCCTGTTGTCTGAACCTTGTTATGTGTGATACTTCAGGATAACCGTGCCACCCCCCTGACGTATGGTTTTGGGGAGCACTCCCCGCATGCAGTGAACGTCAGGAAGATGGTTCTAAGTTTAGCTTTGCAACTGAATGCACCTCAAGATGTTGGACGGAGTTCCTAAGAACATAAGGAAGGTGTTGATTCCCCATCCCAACACACTTGACAACTTGATAACATCACTTTTGAACAGCGTTCTTTTTGTTTCATTTCTTTTTTTATTCCCTAAAGCAGTCTTTCCCTGCTTTTCAGCTGAAAGTGCTTCTGGAGAAGCTTCCAGATCAGTCAAAAATAAGTCAGTCTCTACCCTCAGGCTTCAGAAGTCACAACACAAAAAGGGAATGAGGAAGGAGGAGGATAAATCTACTTCCTGCCCAAGTTTTTAAAATTGCAGTTTCTGTAGTGATCATTGCAAGTGGAAAGTTCCAGTAAGCTGATGGGGTGGCTGTTGCGGGTGACACTTGCGAAAGCACCCAAAGAAGCTGGTCTCCCGGCTGAGGCAATAGAACAGCCCCACTTCTCTTCCTTGATGCAGCTTGGGAGAATGGCAGTGCTGCTGTAAAGGTGACCTTCCCCAACCTGTCACCCTCCAAAGGTATTGGATCACAACTCCCACACTCTCCCCATCACCAGTTTGTGAAAGGATAATGGACAGTAAGGGTCACTTAGTTTGGCATGCCAGTGCCAAGGGGGCCCTGGGGACGTTGCAGCTCTTCGGAATCCCCATACAAGGCAAGCCCTCCTCTGCCTTTCTTCTTCCAGATTTTACTGTGCAATCCAGTCTGTGTCGTGGGCTACACCCTGGCTTCCTGGCGCTTCTTCCGAGAGAGGATAGAAGAAGAGGAGATGACGCTGATCCATTTCTTTGGGGAAGAGTACCTGGCATACAAGAGGCGGGTACCTACTGGCCTGCCATTCATCAGAGGGATTAAAGCAGAACTGTGAGGCGCTGGCGCCAGCTGGAGCAGAACAGGGGTCTGTGGCTCCAGGTGCCGTCTGCCTGGCCTGGATGGTGCGGAGCCGCAGGCACTTCAGGCCGCGCTGTTACAGTAGCGCTCAGTTTTAATGCTTAGTGGTGAGTTCTGTGAGGGGGTTGTGAAGGGCTTGGCCATAGCTCCATATCTCAGTCCACCTTAGTTAAAGTAGGAGCCCTCCCTCCCTCATTGTAAGCAGGAGAAAAGTCCTGAGTTACAGAAGCCTCGCTGGTTTCTCATATGAGTAACAAGGGTGATTTTTTTAAAAGGTGGGGAAGCTGTTCTGCCTCTTGCCATTCTGCTGGACTGAAATGTGCTGTGATGAGATCTGTCCGAGAAGCTGCTTGCACATCAAGCAACCCCGCCCCCACCCCACAAGGGGTCTGAGTGAAGCTCTCTGGCAGAACTTTCAGGGAAAAACCTTCCTGATCTTCCTCTTCGTCTCTCTCTGGGGGAAACGGAGCACAGCTTTAGCCCCTGGGCCTGATCATAAGTTATTTGGGATAAAGCATTCTTACAGGGTGGGATGGAGTAGCGGTAGGCGTGCAGCAACAGTGCCCTATAATTCTGTTTCAGGCTCTGTGAACTTGTTTGAGTTTCCAAAAGAAGAACGCTGGAGAGCAGCGTTGTGAGTAAAGAGAACGCCCTTCAGCGGATGGGGCCTGCTTTGGGGGAAGCGGCCTTTTTTAAATGATGCAAATCCAGGTTTGCATCACCCTTCATGAATGAATGAAAAAATGTATTTGTGTCTAATGGTAATGTTTGCCTGATTGTTTCTGTCAGTGCCATCTTGACGGTGTTTCCTTGGTCTTTTTGGTCTCAATTTTGCCCTCACAACTACTTTGTTTATTCCACATTTTTAATAATGACCACTTGTCCCCCCACTCCTTAATTTTTGTATTTTAACTTGAGGATTCAAGATGTGTTTCTCTAAGATGTATCTTTGCACATCTTAGCTGAGGAAGACCGGAGCCATTTTCGGCACCATTTGTTTGGCAGAATCTACACGCTGGGGGAGGAGAGGGAGGGGGATGCTTCAGCTTCCATGCTGCAAATGCTTTTGTTCATGTTATACCAAAGAGAAGCTTGCTATTTTCTGACTCTGGTGAACTGTTTACAGTTAGGAAGGAAGCCAGGACATTTGCAAGTTCTGGCCAAGGCGGGCAGTGGATTGTTGAGCAGTGTTGCATCTGTCTGGGGACCAGTCACCATTTAGTAAAATTCATTGTGAAGACTGGAAGCCATGCTAATAACTAGCCATGGAAAGACCCCATGAGTTGACATTTTGGGAACTCAGAACAGCAGAATCCCAGGGACAAACCACTTCTGTTTCTCTTTACTTTTTGGAATATTTTTTTTTCTTCCCCTTCAACCACGTGCTCTTGAGCATCTATTGAAATGCCTCTTAGTGAGGAGAACAAGATCATGTACCAGGGCTGAGTGCACTTCTTGAAAAGAAAGAAGAAAGTGAAAACAACACACTCTGGGAAGTTGGGTTCTGCATCTTCCTGTAAATGAGCCAGCACTGTGGTGCCAGTTTCACACTGCGCTACTTTTGTGTGTATAGAATTGATTTTAGGGGTTGGGACCAGGCATTTCAAGGAATGGAAGTGCCAGTCCCTGCTTTTTGGAGAGCTTGTTCGACAATCTTTCTACGCTGGGAGATTTTCCCAGACCCAACACGACACAGGGGCATTTAATTTCAGAGACAACTTCAGAGATTTTTAGGATGCCAGATTTTACAAGTCAAGACTTTGGTGTGCATTCAGTCCAGAATATGGGTTCTCTTTTCTTTTACAATGACTACATTTGCAATAATCCTTGCTTTAGTTCCACCATGGGTAAGCAACAACCAGGCAGAGGTCATCTGGCACCTTTGCATTGGCAGTGGTTGCCGTATTCCTTCCTCCTCAGATCTGCCTCTCCTCATATGCTCGTCTTGCGCAAGGCTTGATGCCGCCCAGGAGTGTCCTCCTCAGCCAGGGCTCTGTGGCCTGATGCTCCGTATTCCTTTCAGAGTTGCTGTTGCATTTTGGCCTTTGTGCCTGGTGCAGATGTTATCAAAGCCCTTTAGAAAAGGTTCTGATATCCCTAAAACTTGTCTGGTGGCATCTCAAAAATTTACAGGTGTCTTGGAATAAGTGTTAGTAAACACTGTTCACTCCATTAATTTTCCTAGTTCTTTCTTCTTCATTGAGTCCAGCCAAAGTAGCTCAATCTGCAGTTTGCAGATAGCTTGGATAAGAGTTGGTTGAGCCATTTGCTGAAATAGGACCGTGGTTTTCCCCCTCTGCAACTGTAAACTGTACAGTAGGACCTGGAAATCTTGCATGAAATCTCCATTTCTCTCCAACACTGAAAGCTGTGAAAGTACCAAGTTCAGACCTTGCACCTATTTAGGAAAACAGCACCAAGAGTTGCCATGACCTTAATTCTTTGATCCAATTCAGGAGTAAGTTATTTTTAGCAGTATCTGTGGGTGGTAGAGCTAGAAAAGCAGCTCAGCACCTGGCTCTTTGGGGCAAATTCGTTTCCTGGCACTTCTGATATGCTTTCTTTAGCTCCTTATGACATTCAAAGAGCTAGCTGAATTTTCAGTAGCTTCATACCTTAGGTTCACACCTTAAGTTCCCATTGAAGTGGTGGGAAAACTCTCACTAAAACACAGTTTGACCTATTTAGATTGGATTGTATGAATTTGCCTTCATAGTCAAGCTGTTGGCTCATCTGTCCCAGCTTTGCCTACTTTGGTGGGTACTGATTCTTCCAGGGTCTTGGGCAGAGAGAAGACTCCTGCTACCAATTTCCAAGTCATGCTGTGACTTGGGAGCTTCTAATTTAGGTTCAACATCTGCCGGCAAAGTTTCTGCATCCAGCCAAAATCCACCCTAGTATCTGCAGTGCCACAGATCACTCCAGGACTGCCTGTAACTTTTCCCAGTCGGATGCCTGCAAGCGGCTCCGAGTGCCCCCGATCATTGCCATGAGAGTTGTCATATGGAAGGCATCAGAACCAGGCTTGAAGAACCTCACACTCCCTCATCTGTGCACTGTTAGGAGAAAAGTAAGCATGGAATGCATTCCTGTCACAGTTAAGCATTTATTTTATTCTCCTTTCAAAAGTATTTTACCAGTGGTAAGTCAGTTACTGTGATTAGACAGCTAATAGGAAATGCTTCATCTAAAATAAATGGCAGAAGAAAATGCATGTTACATGGAGAGAGAGTAGCAGTGCAGCCCCTGCATGTGTGCTCAGAAGGGCGCCTCATTGCATGCAGTTACGGGTGTTAGTGCATAAGAGTGTAGCCCAGGAAGAGGCGCTCTCGGTGCTTTAACATTCCTAGAACGCGCTGTTACTTCAAACAGAACCCTATGCAAGGACAGGCCAAATGAATGAATGAATGAATAAATAAGTAAGGCCCATAGCTGTAGTTGTCTGGGGCCACCAGCAGCTATAGGCCTTTCCTTTGTTCAACCATGCATAAGATTACAACACTTGACGATTTATTCTTCTTAGCATGCCTTCTTGAAGTCTCGCCAGGTCTTTCATTTTTATTTGCTACATTGTTAATCTTTCCTGGTTGCAGAGACAGGCACCCGTCTTCTAATAATCACCTCGCATTATTTTTATTGCTGCTAATTTATGAGTATGCATACGAGTTCATTTTGGTTTGCTAAATAGTATGCAGTGATAACAAGCAGATGCAGAGGCAGAAATAGTTCACAAATTTCATTGATTCATCATAAGTATTTTTTCCTGATTAATTTGCTGATATTTCCAGATAAGCCCCCAACCATATTTTACAGAGAGGGGGCTGTCTTTTTGGTATCATAAACGTAGCCATCTCTACTTTGAGTCAGGTTAAACATTCTGCTTTTCCTCTAAAAGGTTTAAAAAGTAGTCTTTGTCTTTACCTATATCCATATTCAAACTTCTATTACTTGTGCTTCAAATTAACTTCCATTTGTCATCTGATACAGATACTTTATTGAAAAAGTCTTTTCTCACTTCCATACATAAGATGGAGGTATGTCCCAGAGTTTGAACAACTGAAGATAAGTTCTAGGAAGTAATCTTGAAAATAATTGGTTATACTCTACCTGGCTTCTTGAAAAAGAGGGGCCAAATGTTGAAAGATCAATGATACTGCTTCCTTTCTGTCTTAATTCTGTGAACCCCCTTTCCCCAGACTCTCCATGCTGGCTGGGAATGCTGGGAGTTGGAGACTGGCATATCTGGAGGCCCCAGGTGGGGATTGTGGTTATTTGTCCTGGAGAAGGTTATTCAGTTAAATATGCTGAATATTCAGTATTTAACACGTATGGATTCCCACTAGCTAAAGGATCTAAAATGAAATTCCTAGGAGGGATATTGAAAGGGCTGATCTGTGTTTGAACAGATTCTTTCCTTTCAGTCAGGAAAACATTGCCATTTTGCTGGCTTCTGAACATGCCCATGTCTTTTCTGAAGGTGTGGTAAATGTTTAAATGGAAATCTGTCACCCCTTTTTCTGAACATGCCAAGCTTTATTGAGAATATAACCAACCTCTTATGGCTCCAGATTGGGAACCTGGATGATAAAAATTATATATAAACATGGGGAATTCCTCCCTTGCATATCCTTTATGGTGTTTGACCTTCCCTGAAAAAGGGAGTTTTGTGTCTCCCTCTTTACTGTTAGACCCTGAAATATTGCCAGGTAATCTTTGCAAAATAAATTAAAAAATGAGAGCTAGGCTGATGCCTTGATCAGGGCCCACCTGCCAGAACAGGATTACCTGCAAGTCCACTTGTACATCTGTCCAGCTGCTTTGCTGCAGGGGTCAAGGTTGGAGTTGCTATTTTACTTCACCAGTGGAGCTTTCCCTCCTCCTGCTTTGTCTCCTCTTTTTCAAGAAAGGCTTGTTAGCACACCTGCTTCAGCCAACACAATAAGCCCTGTTTGAACCACACGCCACATTCAACGGCTACATCCCCTTTGAGTGTGCATTGTCGGGCTTTCTGCACCTCATCTAAGTGCTATGATTTCAGTGAAGCACATTTATTCTGGAGCCCTGCAGGGGAATTAATCCAAATCCAGCTTCAGGAACAAACTGGGCTGCTTCCTCAGAACAAAAGGGATCTGCAGCCTGGCCTCTGGCGATTAGGCTGGAAGGAACTTTCACAGCCTCCCCAAGGGCTCACCCATGGCTAAAGGGCGCAGCTCATTGTAGTTTGCAGAGGTGTGTGTTGGATTGGATGGAGCTGGGTGGTGGCGTGGAACCCATTGATGGTTGCTCACATAGCTAGAAGGATTTCTCTAGATGTAACCACTGCTTGCAGCCTTAAAAAACCACAGTAGGGCAATCCTATGCATGACTGCTCAGAAAGATCTTCCACTGTGGAACTTGCTACCAGGCAAATGTCTAGGATTACAATCTCAAGCACCGTTCCACTTCCCTACTTGTATCTGTGTCAGTCATTTATGGCTAATATATGGAAGTCGAAAAAGGTGGTTTTGCCTGTGCAGGGGGAAAACAGACCTTTGCAGAACTTAAACTGCTTGCCTTGAGCAGATGCACAGCTGTCTCGAAAACCAGGCTAGTGGCCGGGCAAAGCCTATTGTATAATATGCAAGAGAGAGGAGTGCCTTTTCCATTTTACAGTTCTGCTTACAGAAGGGAAGATGAGACTCCAAATAAAACCATTCTGTGCCTTTGGATGGTCCTCCCCCAGAGCTGAATCCAAGCCCTGATTCTACAGGCATGCAGAACTGGGGCATTTTGAGCATGGCTCGACTTCTTCAGAATTTCAGGTTTTTCCTTTTCTGAAAAAAGCATGTTTCAGGTCCTTCTGATTGAAACCTCTAAATGCAGGGGCTCTTTCAAGGTCAAGGGGAGGGTGTTAATTCCTTGCATGGTTCCTTCCCCCTCCCCTGGACTAGCTGGTACAAATTAAATGATGCAGCATATTTTAAGAGGATAAACTTCCACAGACCTGCTGATTTAATACAATATGTATGGCTTGTTGGCTGTAGCTTTTCTTGGAGCCTAATTTGGATGCAGAATTCTGTTTACTTTTCTGAAAGCAGGGCGCATGCCCAGGCTCCCCTGCAGCCGGCCACTGTTGCCTGCAGAACAAGGGGTGGTTTCCTCTGCAGCGTTTTGGGTGTTCTGTGCTGTTGAAAGCTGAGAGGTGGTTGCCACCAAACTGAATGGCAGTCTGGTTCAATTCTCTTTTATTTTTTTAAGAGAAATAAAAGTATTTCCCCCCTCTGACAAATGTTGACCATATTTTCTCTGCTTTCTTAGATAATAAAATATACACACATCTGAAGAAAAATGCATGCGAATGCTACCTGACACCCCTGCAGCCAGTAATTAATGTGCTTGTTGGGCAGGGAGAGAAGTTTTCTTCTTTGTTTCAAAACAGCTTTTAGTGAGGTTCAGAGGAATTGGGTGAGGGCTGACCTGGAAGAAACGTTCACCAGCCTTGTAGAACAGAGAGGTACCAGGCGCTTGTTTGCCTTTCCTCATGCGAAGGAAGGGCCTGGCCTCTGAGGCAAGACTGTACGGGGTGGGTAGTCCATGTGCCTCTGCCCAGTGCCTGCAGCCCCTAAAAGCCAGGCCCAGCAATGCAGCAGAATTGGCACTTGGGTAGAACTCTGAGGATCACAGCAGCATTATCCTCAGAGAAAAGCCCCAAGCACATCTAAGCATAGTACGTTTCCTAAGCAGCTTTCCATTTCCTAAGCAGGGTGTGCTTTATAGTGCAGGTCAAGGATCAGAAGCTCTTCCCATGTTGTGGGGCTTAAGAGATGTAAAATTTCCAGAAATTTTGGCACTATGAAGAAAACAGTCCTCTGTCTCCTGGGAACAAAAGAACATTGGGGGGGAAAAGCAATAGGGGATTTTAGTACTCTGCAGATCTAAAGTCAACCTTTCCCAGTCTGGTGCCTCCCATAGATTCCCATAGATGTGCGCATGGGGGGTGCTGGGGAGAGGTGGCCGCCTGAAGCAATGTTCACACCCCCAGCACTGCATTATGTATAACTTTGGTTTGCTCATTATCATTCTATTTAAAATATTTAACAGCAACTCAGTAAGTTGTCATTATTGCCTGAGTGAAATATCCTTTTAAATGTAATACTCCCAAACATAATTTTGAAGCAAGCCACAATAGGTGTAATACTCTAGGTTCCTATTTATTGCCTGACCAGCAACAAACATCTGAAGGTGGCACTGAGGGCAGAAAAAGCGGGAAGAAGGGGCGAGGGCCAAGGGAGGCTGGCGTGCAGCGTCTCTTCCTGTTTGCAAGGAGGTTTAGTAAACTCCCTGGACCGGTTCGGTTTGTGGGGTGGAACTTGGAGAGACCTCATTGGAACGACAAGCTATTGAGGTATTATTTAGCTGGGAAAGGCTCAGCTCAGGAATGGTAAGGAACCTTATTCAATTTAAAAACCTTTAAGCAGTCTCAGTTTATTAAGAGTCATATTTAATTTGTTTTTATGTGTAATTTATGTTAATAAATGTCTTATTGTTCATTTGCCAAGGTGGTCTCTTATACCATAGAAACCTGGCTGCTGCAGGGTTGGTGGTGGTGGTGGGGGGTTTTTTTTAGGTAGAAAGGGTTTATTCTACTGGCAGCCTTTAACAGGTTTTTCACTGAGGCGACATTCCCTAGTGATGAGGTTTAATTGAGAACTTTATTAAAAACTGGTTATGAGTTCTGTAGACCGAACTCCCCAAATTAAAATGTTTTTTAAAATGTGGTTGGTTTTATAAAAAATAAGTCTCACAGCTGGTGGCACATAACCTCCAGTGGATGTTTTTTATTTGTGGGTTTTAGATTAGAAGCTGTAGCAGTCATTTAATGTACTTCTGATCCGAACAATCCCCAAAACAAAGCTCTGTAGAACAAAACCCCCACACACATGTTCTTCCACATGATTCTTCTGCTCCCACGATGGTTCTACTTGCTTGGTAGAAAACTAAGCATTCCTAAATCTATCAGTAAAAGATATATTAGATCAATAATTTTAATAAAGAATGGAAGAAAGAGCTATTGTTACAGAGAAGATGAAAATATTTTCCTTGTGGCTTCATTTCCAGACATTGTACATCTCTAGTCCTTTAAAGAAGTGTTCCAATTGGATAGCTTTTAGAAAGCATTTTGGGAATAGTGAAAGGTTAGGGCTAAGGTTAGGGCTAGCAATATATGAACACAATTTCTGAAATTCTTAAAAATAATGTGTAATCCAGAGCTGTTCAGTTTTGGGAGAAAAAAATGCTCCTTGCAGAAAGGGGACACACACACACCATCCCACTGGTTTTCCAAGGCTTCATATATCTAGCTGAACAGAGCAGCTAGCCATCAGGATAAATGGGCATTCTAATCCACCCGCAGCTGAGGGGCACACAGGTCGAGTACCCCTCCAGGGAGGGTAGGGTGTGAAGGCTTCAAGGGAGCCAGACCGGGCTGTTGCAGGAACATGCTTCAGAGGAGCATCGGGAGCAACCGGATCGCTTCCATCTCACCACTTGATTACCTGCCCCCAGCGGACGCTTGCTGAGATGAAGGAAGGCCAAAGCCAGTGGTGACATGCAGCAAGGTGGGAGGAGGATCCTGCTGCCGTGTCTGGTTTGTGGGCTTCCCGCTGGGACCACTGGTTGGCTGTTGTAAGCAGAGTGCTGTGCTTGGAGAGGCCCTTGGTGGTGGTGGCAAGCCTATGGCACACGTTCTGCAGCGAGCACGCACCGCCCTCTCTTTCGGCACGCAAGCCAAGTTGCCCCAGCATCGTCCCAAGAGCCAAGCATTGGATAGCAGTGCACATAAGGGTCATGCGCATGCTTGGAGAGGAGTAGTGGTGCCAGGCAATGGCATCACGAGCTGTGACTCATTAGCCGCGACTCATCAGAGCTTTTGCATGGCCGGTCAGTGTGCTGCCAAGGAGAGACAGAGAGAGCGAGAGAGATTTGCTTGGACTGGCTGTGAGTTGTTTTTTCTAAACTAAATCCTCAGTATTCAGGTTTTATTGCAGTGTTGGCACTTTGCAATAAAAGCGGGTTTGGGTTGCAGTTTGGGCACTCAGTCTCTAAAATGTTCGCCATCACTGATCTAGGCTCTTCTTGTGTTCTGTTAACTGTGGGCAGCCCCTTTCTGCTGCAAATGTGTTGTGGAAGATTTGTTTGAGCGGGTTTCTTGTGTGAGTGTGCCCGGCCGACAGCTTGCAGGTATACAGTCCTGGAGAGTAAGGCTGGCTGCTGACGCTGCACAGGCATGGCTGGATCTGCATCCGGCTGCCTCTTCCTATTCTTTTTTGCATCCCAAAATGTGAAGCCAAATCAGTGAAAATATCTGCGCAGAAAATGCAATTTTCGTGGCCATGGATTCAAAAAGACCAGATGTCCGGGCAGCCAAGCCTGGGCAAATTTATAGTCCTCATTTTGGGCATGAGATAGGATTGAAATCAAATCTGGGCAATAGTTGGGAAAACCTGAAAAGTGGAGGAATTGCTGCATAAGATTCCTAGTTGAAGATGACCATGACTTGAACGCTGCGTATGATTCCTTAATGCACCCTTTCCACCAGACTAGTAGAATAAATTGGGTAAAGGAGAACATCCAATAGAACAAGGCAGAATAAAGCCTGCAGATTTGCACTCTGTCGCAAGAGCAGCGCTGCTGAAGGCCCGTGAGCATGCTCCCACCCTGCAAACACAGCTCTGCATCCCCGCCTTTGCACAGAGGGAGGGAGGAGTCTTGCCTGCATTCAGGACAGGAGCTGCTCTCCTTCCAGATCTGCTTCCAGGGCCCCGCTGCAAGGTCCTGCCAGTAGTGAGGGGCTCTCGGCCTTGCTTTTCGGCTTGCTCCTGAAATAGTCCTTGCTTTTAAATTGGGAATCCTCTGTTGCTGGACTGAGGATTTGATTTTCCTCTTTGGGTTCCAAAGACTGCTTTTCCTCTTTGCCGCCGCCGCCGCTGTTGCCACTATCACACAAATCAGTCCTTGGGTGGAAGAGAAAAGAGCCTTTTTAAATAGCAGATCCTGGAAACTGTGAGAAGCACTGGCCTTTCTACCCGTCCATAAGCAATTCTGACTGGGCCAGGCAACTCCCTGCCAGTGACGAGCAGGTGCCCCGTGCTTGGGGCAGCCTCTTCCCATGACCACAAGTTCCAGGGGGACAAAAAGCTGCTGCACCAACTTGGAAGTAGGAGGCTGGGCCCAGGCATCTGTGGAAGGGAAGGGCCGTGTCTCTGGCTATGTCCTTGGCATGCGGAAGGTCGTCAGGGCAAGCCTGGGATCTCCATCCAGGGCCTGTCTGAAGCTGGGGATCTGCTGTTGGCAAGCGCTCATTGGGACGCCAGGCTGCCCCGTATCGGCCCAGGCAGTTGGTCCATCTGGGCAGTGTGGGGCACCCTGCCTGGCGAGAGGCAAGGCTGGTGGAATTGGCCAAAAATTGCCCGTCCCTGCTGTGAACAGTGCTGAGCTGAATGGCTCAGTTGGGTGGGAGCAAGGCACTTCCTTGTGCTCCGCTTGGCATGTTGGTCAGATACAAAAATATTGGTGGAACGTGGTGACAAGGCCCACTGGGGAGAGACTGAAGAGCAGGAGCAGAGCACTGCACGTCTGGCAGGTTGGTCAGGCTGTCATGGTGTCGCTTCTATTTCAGTGGCATGGCTCACGTGATCATGGTGGCTTATTTCCCCCACTGTGTGCGCCCGAGAGCTGCATAATTACCCAGAGCAGTGCATTTGTTTTCTTTGCATGGTTAGCAAGCCTCCCAGAAGCCAAATGCTGTGCAAGTCTTCTGGGAAGGGAGACTGGTGGCAAATGTTCTCAGTGGGGCCCCATCGTAGCTTCTGGGGGTTGAAGGAGCTGCCCGTGGTGCTGAATTCCCTCCCTCAGGTTCACCACCATGGATAGTTTTGATGAAGCTCAAAATAAGCACAGCTTTGATTAGGAGTGCTGCTAATGGAGTCACCAGCCTCCCCTGCCTCTGATGCAACTATTGAACATGGTGACAGGGCACCTTTGTAGCACTTGCCAGAGTAATTATGCAAACCCCAACCTGCATCTGTGGAAGAGGAAATAAGGCCCAGGTGACCATGATCCTGAATCCTGGAGACCCCGTTTATGAATGGTTCTTTTATCAGGATCCTCCTTGGTCAGACCTTATGCTCCTGGCAAAGTGCTTTTCTTGGAAGAGTCCATTTCTATGCCAGCCCCATAACCCAAAGGTCAGCAAAGCCCTGCTTGGAATGAGGCCATCAAGCTGTACAGTCTGGGAAGAAGGGAGCAGCTTTGTGGGGGGAGGTCTCAGACAAAATCAAGGCAGAGGCACAGATCTGAGCTGGAATTCTGGAAACATCGGGGTGCAAACATGCCCCCAAAGAAGCAAAGTGGGGAGCCCTGCCTTTTGGAGCAGCGAATGCTTTCAGCTACCCTCTTCTGTTCCGTTGGTATGTTGCAAACTCCTGCTCTTTCTCCAGCAAACTCTTTCCAAGGAAACAGCCCTTGGCAGTGAGGTGCACTCTGTGCTTGGCTCAATAAGCTGGCATGTGCCCAGGAGAGAGGCTGGAGGAGTGGCACATGCACAGCTGGCCCAGAGAGGAGCTCGTGGAAGTGGCACCAGTGTCACCTCCCACAGTTTGAAGGATCTCGCCACAGGTGGCAGGAGCACATTGATATCCCACCATTCCCAAGCACAGGGCCTGAACTAAGTGGAAGATTCATTCTGATCAAATGTGCAGCAGAACGTCCTGACCAAATGAGCCATTCGGCAGTGGCAAGGCAGCTTAAAGGGTGTGGACCCTGGTTTGCTTGGGGATTTTATGCAGAGGCTGAACAGCCCCCAGTCAGGGATGCTGAAGCTGTGGCTCTCCAGCCTGAGCAGGAGGCTGGGTTGGGTGGGCTTTGCGGTCTCTTCTAACTCCATGATTTTAAGATGCTGTCTTCCTGTGGCTTGGAAGGGTGGGCAGGGTCATGCCAGCCCTACCCATGGCTTGGAGTGCACAGCTGTCGATGGATGGATGTGACATTCACATTCAGCCCTCAGTGTCTGAGTTGTGTGTTCCACATCGTTTGTGTGTTTGGGCATGGCCACAGGAACAGGGCCTGAGGAGTCAGACTGTCCTCGCAGGCCCTCTGCATCATTTCAGGCCTTGGGCCTGTGAGTCCTCTTCTCCTAGGGCAGGGGTCTCAAATTCAACTTGCCTGGGGGCCGCTGGAAGTAGAGTCTGGGTGAGGCTGGGCCGCATCAAGCGGTGGTGGTGGGCCGCTCATCCCGCGGCCGACCCGGGCGCCGCCGGCGCTTTGAAGGCCGCAGGGCCCCTCCCCCGGGACCCGCCCATCCCGGCAAGTGGCCCGCGGGCTGCCAGTTTGAGACCACTGTCCTAGGGGAAGATGTAGTCCTGCATGGTCAGCCTGAGCTTTGCTGGCCAGGTCTTGCAAGAGCTGCAGTCCACCAATATCTGGACAGCCTCATGTTCATCACCCCTAAGCTAAAGAATTGTCAGACCCACGCGTGGCTGGCTTCAGGAGGGATGAACTGGCCCACCATAGGGAACAGGTTTGGACGGGGGGGGGGGGGGGGGTTACTTTTAGCACTCCAATGCGTGCAGCATTTTCTTGCTCTCCTCTTTGGAAGTGCAGCCACACACTGGACCTGCTCACCTGGGAAGCGGTCAGTTCTTCTCCACAGGCAGCAGTCCCAAGGATGGGTGGCAGTCTGGGCTGACACAGCCCTGGACTCCCTTGTCCTCAGAAGAAAGAAGGGACAGCCCCAGGTAGGAGCCAGGCCCTGCAGGAGAAGTGGCCGCATGGTTCTCCGGAGCCACTGTCTCCTTCTTGGGAAGGGTTCCACATCCTGCATTGTCTAGGGATGAAGTGAGGTGTAGGCCAGCACATCTGGAGGGTACCAGATGGAGGAAGGCTGACCTGGAAGTGGTGGGTAGTTTGGAAGCAGAATCTGCCTCATCCCAAAGCTCCGTCTCTTGAGACAGTTTCTGGCATCTCCAGGTCTCCTAGAGAGAGGCAGTTCCAGACATGGGGCTGCCAGATGTGGAAAATGGGAGGGTTGAGGCCCTCCTCCTATCCTAGCCAGACTGCTACTGCCCCTGGGCCACCAAGGTCTGCATGGAAGGACAGGACTCAGGACGATAGACTGATTTGTATATGACTACAAAATATCGTCTAATTAACTACAATCTCATTACCGTTCTGTGCAAACCTTGAAATTTCAATCCATAAAGAAAAGCCATGATTTCCCTTGCTGGGTGGTGAAGTCTGGATTGTTTAAAACATGGTTACTGTTGCATGCACATTCAGAATATGCATTATTTTTCCAGGGTACAGAGGCAGCAGGAATGAGAGGGCAAAACCCCCAGCCTCATCACAGGCTGGCACTGCAGTGCAAAGAGGACACTTGGGAAAGAGCAGGCAAACGATACAGGAAGCAGACAGCCCAGGGACTGAAAAACAAGCCGTGGTCCTCTCCCAGGCAAATCCTGGGTCAGGTAGCAAGGCATGTTGTACATGCCCCACAGGGTAGTGTTATGTGTGAACCGTTCCGTTCAGTAAACCAACTCATGAGTGCCCCACTTGGAAAATGAGTGCTTTGCAGTGCCCTGGCTCAAGCACCCCCAAGGACAAGACCGAAGCCACAAGGGATCCCGTACCTGTTCTGAATGTCAGCGGTTGTTGTGCTGTCGTCATATATTTTGAACAGGTTCTCTGGAGGGTGTTCATCCTTGTCTTTTGCTTCCTGTAACCTGCAGGAAGCACCAGTGAAAGAACTCATGAGACAGCAGGGAGAAATGGCGGAGCAATCAACCAAAGGCCCTCCCACTGCGGACCCGTTCCATCCAGTCCGACTCCAGGGGAGGAAAAGGCAAAATGGACTTCAGGAGCAAGAGCTGGTCATCCTTATAGTAGACCATAGACTGACCATTAAACACAGAAGCTGGCTTCACACAACACAAGCCAGGATTGCCATCGAACCATGGCTTGGCATTGAATCATGGGCTGTTGACTAGCAAACTTTGGTGTGTTAAGCATGGACAGCCCACAGAGACAACCTATGGAGTGTGCTTGGTTTGTGAACTGTGGCTAGCAAATCACGTTTCGATAATGCAGCCTGGTTCACACAACAGGGCAACTCGCACTCAGCCCATGCTCAACTGCAGTCTGCCTTGGAGCTTATGAAGAAAATGCCAGAAGGGCCTCTTCTGCTCCCTGGCCATAAAAACATGATGGGTTGAATTAGATTGATGGGTATGATGAGTTTAGACCAGCCCTCTTGAAATTAGTGGGACTTCTGTTAGGATTGTGCTCAAGCCAGTAATCAGTTAGTACCTGACCATTCAATGCCTTTGCTCGACATCAAAACCGGCTGCCTGAAGCAGCTGCCTCAGCCCACTAAGGTCAAGCCACACCTGGATGGAAAGACAAGGCCAGGCAAGACCACGGGGCACCCGGAGGACAGTACTGAGCTCCTGCCATGCAGCGGATGGGATGCCTTGAGCAGCGCCTGGACCGGGTGGCCTTGTGGGTGCCACCCCCCTCTGCCGTCCGGGGGTCCTGACCTGGGCTCCAGACGCTCCTTCACTCTGGCGATGGAGCGGACGTAGGGAGCGATTTGCTTGGTGATGGTCGTCAGGTAGCTGTTCTCCTGCTTGAGCTGCAGCAGGTCATGCAGCTGTGCTGCAGGAGAGAAGCGTGGTGGTCGGTCAAGCCCAGCCACCTGCCCCAGAACCTGGCTGCCCCATGCACGTGCCCAGCAGTGGGGGTCTGAGGCACCTCCTGGACTGGATCCAGAGGAGGGGCTGCCTGGGTCCTCTTGTGGCAAAGGCAACCTTACGGCACTAACTTGTTGGTCGTTTGCTGGGGCGGCTTTTAGGAACAAGCGAAGGACACAGGGAGGTCCCCGACGCTGGACCAGGACAGCTCCCTCTCATCCTGGATGCTGTCCAGATGCCCCCAGGGAAGTGGCGCAGCGCAGCCTGGCACTGTGCTCCTGCATGCCCGGTCTGCGCGGGTTCTGCCTCACTACGGGAGGCAGTACCCAGAGGACGTGTGGTTGGGGCCGCTGTCAGAGGTGGGCTTGGCTGGGCACCCGCTGGAGCCACTGCAGCCTGCTTGTTCCTTGCCAGCTGTTCTGGCCCAAGAAATAGTGCTGGGGAGAAGGAAGAGCAGGGGGCTGCAGCCACCCCCCCTTTCTGGTCCCTTGCCTGCCCAGCAAGCGACCAGGAGCCAGGAAGAGGGTGAGGAGCGAGAGCCCCTGGGGGCCCGGCTGGGGTGACAAGGGTGGGCCAAACAAGGGCCCTCCAAATCCCCCCGTGGCCACTGCCTGAGAGTCGCTCAGATGCCGCAGGAATCTTCTCCCCACCCTGAGAAGCCCAGGCTTTCCCATCCCCACCGACCGGCTGCTGCAAGTGTCTTCCCTTTGATGGGCACAGCTGGTGTGGTGTGTGAAAGGCGGCCCTTGCGCCCCGTCCAGTGCAGGTCGTGGCTGGAGCCCTGGTAGGGGTGTGCCATGAGGACACCAGCCGTGCTGGGCAGGAGCTGGCCCAGCGAGGGAACGCAGGGGGCCCGCCAGCGGGCGGGCGGGCGGGCAGAGGCGCTCTTACCTTCGTAAATCTCTTGCTCGTTCGCCACTCGCTGATAGGTCTCCTCCCAGGTCTGCAACAGAGAGCAGGGCCCGTCGATCCAGGCTCCTCGTGCAGCACGCACTTGCTGCACACCCATTTCCACAGGCGCAGAGGAGCCTGGGGGGGGGGGCTCTGCTTCCTGAGTACCTCACCTCGCTTTTTTCCCTGATTTCCGGAAGAGCGTGTCTCGGGCTGCACCACAAGTGGGCACCTCAGCCCTGGACCTTGGATGCCCCGAGCGCCCCCCTGCTGCTGAGCAGCGCCCTGTGCCCCCCTGCACCTTCATCCCCAGCTGGGCTCACCTCCCAGAGGAGCCTAAGTGCGGATCCGGGTGCGGGGCACACAGTGCAGGACCGGGGCCTGCTTGGTGCAGCTGTGCCCACCCTGTGGCTGGGACCCCTTTGCTTCGGTCCCAAAGCACTTCCTGCATGTGGCACCAGGGGCCTGCTCCAGGGCTTCCTTCCCCAGCCCTGCGTGGACAGGCTGGGTTTGAAAAAAGCAGGGAATGTACCCCAGAGCTACAGTCTTTCCCCTAAAAGTGAAGCATTTGCGAAAGCTGGCCATGGAACTCTCTTGCCCTGGACCGTCAGCACCGACTGCAGCAGCAGCTCCCTGGGCATTTTTCTTTGGCCCCAGAGAAGCTGCGGCACACTAAGCGGCCCACGACTCACCTCACCTACACAGTCTTACCTGACTGGCAGCGGCCCCACCAGGGTCCCAAGTCCCCACCCCAAACCACGGCCACCGCAGACCCCATTCTTCTTAAGATTGGCTTTGTCGGAATTTACAGTAAAACACAAATGCTAAACATTTCTGTGCATCCCCCTTCTATGGTCTCTGCATTTAGGCAATGGGTGGTCACTTCCAGCTGACCAAGGGTTTGGAATGTGCTTTTCCTCTGTTAAACAGGGAAAGCAAAAAGTTGATTCTCTGGAAGCGGAGCAGCGTTTGTGTTCTGCCAATGAGAAGCGCTGCTGGGGCGTGTTCTCCACATACCTCTTCAAACACACTCCTCATCATCTCCACAGACGAATATTCCGATGCGATTTGCACATCCATCTGGAGAGACTTCTGTAGGATTTCGCTCATGATCTCTGTCTTTATGAGGGAGTGATGCTTGGTGAGGTCCCGGTGCAGCTCCTGCACTTGATCTTTCAGATTCTGAACCTCCGTTTGAAGGGTCTGCAGCACCAGGGGGAAAGGGGTGAGCCTCAAGGGGGAAGGGCTGCCCTGGCAGGCAGAAGCCGCTGCTGCTCTGCAAGGGGTGCCAGAGGTCTGCCTGGCTGGCCCCCGAGCCCCATGTGATGGAGGCAATCCAACCTGTGTGGGGCGGGCTACGGCCCAGGGATGCTCCTCCTCCTCCTTCTCCTCCTCACCCCCTGCCTGCCTCTTGCTTGGCTCTGGATAATGGCAGTGGCGGCAAGAGAGGAGAGGGTGCTGCTCACATGCTCCTGGCTCTCTTCACCTGTTGAGCAAGCAGGTGGTAGCCATGCTGAGGAAGAGGAGGGGGAGCAAAAGCACCTGGTGAGCATGGTGGGGAGAAGATGGGCTCCCTGAAGGAGGGGGTCTACTGCGGGCCTTGCACAAAGGCGCTCAGAGGGCTGGAGCCTGGGATGGATGGATGGACGGACGGACAGGCAGACAGGTGGAAGTATGCAGAGCATCTTGGTGGCACAGGAGGCCACCTTAGTCAGGTCCCTGGACTGTCTGGCTCGGGACTGCCAGCCCCAGCAGGCAGCCGCAGCTTTCCCAGCTTCAGACAGGTCTTTCCCAGGGGAAAGTGAACCGGGGACTGCCCGGCATCGAAGCTCATCCCCTGGTCTCCTCCACTGCAGGCAGCTGCCTGGCACCAAGCCCTCCCTTGGCCCGTCCAGCTCTGTGCTTTTTCTGTCTGGCCTGAGAGTTTCTCTGCAGGGCTTGGACTGGGGTCCTTCTAGCCCTGCTTCACTTGCTGGGATTGGACTGGGGGGTTTCTGCAGGCAGAGGGCTCCAGCAGTTCAGGATTCTGGGTTCCCCGGTCTGCATCTTAGCATCCAGAGAAGCAGAGGCACCCCCGGGATCTTGCCCCCTGCCAGTTTGCATTTCCCTCACCGGCGGAGTGGCAGCCTCCCAGATTCCGTCTTTGTGCTGCCAGCTGCCAGGCGCCTGCAAGGCAAGAATGAGCCCCCGCCCCTGCCACTGGCACCGGCATCGAGGCCTGGGCTTACTCTGCCCCTCCTTACCCGGTACATGTTTTCATAGTTACGGCAATGCTCAGCAAAAGGCGTCTCTCTGCCTTCGGCCAAGAGGACCTTGGTGCTGATGTACCGGTGCATGGTGGGCTTGCGGACTGGGGAGCCTGTCACGGACATCTTCTCACAAGCGGAGGGGCAGCCAGGCACCAGCAGCGTCTTGGAGCACGGCCCTCCGGACATCCTGGAGGCAGAAGAGCAGGTGCTGGTGGGAGGAGTGTGGCGCAGTGGCAGGGCAGGTCTGGTCCTGGCATGAGCACTCCCAGGAAGTGCTGCGAAGCCTCAGGGCTGCCGGGGGCTTCGTCAGGGCCCCGAATCCCAGGTGCGCTGCTCAGCACAGCACACCATCCCCTCGCACCTTGCGTTCCTGCCCCTGCCTCTCAGGGCTGCCTGCGGTGTCAGGGGTGCCAGCGCTCTCTCACCTCCCGGCGCGGACCAGAGGTTTGCAACGGCAGAGCAAGCCTGTCTCATCCATCAGTGCCACATCTCGTCAGGAGCCACACGGAGTGGTGCAGCATGTGTTGAACTGGGCTCTGGAGGTCCGGATACTGGTCCCTGCTTGGGCCCAAAGTTCTCTGGAAGACTGAGCCTTTCAGCCTAGCCTACCTCATAGGGTTGTTGTCAGGATAAAATGGAGAGGAAGAGGAGAACCCTGCAAGCCACCTGAAGTTCCTTGTAAGAGGGAGAAAGGTGGGCTATCCGAAGCTGCACCCACCTGCTACAAAACACAGGCCACTGAGCCGTGCTCCTTCCTTTAAAACACTTTGCACATGTTCAGAATTGCTTTAACAAACCGCGAAGAAAGACACGCACAGAGCATAATCACTTTTGCAACCTGTCTATGCAGCAATCTCATTTCATTCGCACAACAAGCTCGTGAGGTACTTTAGGCTAGAAATAATCACCCAGTCAGTTCTGGGACCAAGGGGTGATTGGAACTTAGATTGGGCTGCCTGGCCTAAATCTCTGCCAAGCTACGCATGATCTGGAGAAAGCCCAGATGTGACATCGCCTGATTCCCATGCAGAATTTCACAGGCTCGAAGGCCATGCAGTAAAAGGTCAGCTCTGGAAGCCTTCCCCAACCTTGTGCTCTCCAGAGGTGCTGGAGTACAACTCCCAGCATCCCCCAGTCAGCCACAAGGGGCAGGAGGTTGGAGGGAGCTGGGCAGCAGCTCCACGGTGCCCCAGCCCACCCTGCAGTCACTCACAGACGAGAAGGCTGCTCTCCTTCGACTGGCAGGTCGCCGTTCCCCAGGGCTCCTCCTTTCCCGGCTGGCATTTCCCACTGGGGGAGCCCAGTGCCTCAGTTTCCCTCTGCACAGAGATGGGCCCCAGCCAGCCCACCACCCCTGCACTTGCCTGGCAGGCGGTCTGAGCCTGCACCACGGTCAGGAGTCCCTGAGCTGAAAGCCCCTCGTGTCCCAGGGCCTAAATATATCCCATGTTGGGGAACCGTTTCCTGGAGAGTTCTCTGAAATTCTGATAAAAATAGGGACGTGCAAACAGCCACCCAGGCGGAGGGACGCGGGTGACATTTTGTTTGTGAGCTGCTCCACAGGTAAGTTGGAGGCTGACGGGGCCAGCTGGCCGGCCCGGGGAGGGGAGCCGTTGCCCCAGATGCAGTGGCCAAAGCACGCAGAACCGGCGCCGCTGCTGCCAGGCCCATCTTCCCCGGCCTGATTACCTCAAGATTTGAGGGGCTGCCACTTTGCCGGCCTTGCGTGTGGATTCAAAATGCAAGGCACAGGTTTGTGGCGGGGAAGCCGGGGGAACAGCAGTGCCCCGGGCTGTCGGCTCAGGTCCTGTGGCGCATCGCAAGCCGGCCCTGAGCCAGCCTGCCCAGAAGGCTGATGTCCAGCGGCTGGAAGCGATTGTTCCCAGCTAGCCAGGCACACTGCACGCTGGCTGCCGCACCAGTTTTGAGGGCCGCAGTGGCAAGCCGGGCCACGTCCAGAGAAGGGCGAGCGGGAAGTGAGGCGCCCGGGAGCCCAGTCCTATGAGAACGGGTGAAGCAGCAGCGTGCACAGCCTGCCTCCTCCCCATTTTTATCCTCACAACAACCCTGTGAGGTAGGCAGTGAACTTCATGGGGACTGGAACGTCAGCCTCAGGAATCCTAGTGCAGTGCTCTCACCACTACACCATACTGCCTCTGATTTCTATGCCTGGGGCAGACACCCTGCCTATGCTGCTTCCCCCATCTCTGGAAGCAGCAGTGGGGAAGATGTTGTGGATCTTTTGGGCAGTAGCCTGGCTGGAATCCCAAATCACACTGCTCAGACAGATGCAGAAGCTGCTGCGCAACCCAAGGGGATTGCCTTTGCCGCACCATGGGGCGGATTCACCCACTCCTGCCGCCACCGCCAGCAGCAGCAGCAGCAGCAGCAGCAGCGCTCGAAGGCCGAGTGAACCTCCTGGGCTGCACCGTGTCGAGGCCTCCCCTCCAGGACGTCACGGACGAAGGTGGGGACACACAACACAACACGGCAAGGCCAGGGCCCTCACGCACCTGGGTGCACGTTGCTTGCCCCGTGTTAAACCTCCCAGAAAGGGTTACGTGTGGCCCCATTTCTCTGTGGCAGGAGGAAGGAGGAAAAGGAGGATGGGAAACAACTCTCGAGGGGTAAATGTGAAGTCCCCACAACACACCCATTTTAATCCAGCAAAAGTGTCCAGGGAGCGCCACTCCCACAAGGTTTTGCTCCTGGTTGAGCCGCCATCAGCATGTGCTGACAGAACAGCCCTTGGAAGCTGTAAATGCATAAATTCCTGCATGGGTCTTTCCAGCCTGCTCCCCATATCGTTGCTTTATTCTCCTAGGCATAGATGTCATCGTGCCCATTCAGACACTGGCTGGGGTCACACAATGCAGCCGCTCCCTGGGAATTCTGGGGTGAAATTCCCCTGTGCCCGACAGAGGATCGGTCACGGCAGAGGGCGACACTCCCTTCCTCCCTCGGCCCGGCCCAGCCCGGCTTAGACTGCAGTATCCCAGGGGATGCTCCAAGAGCACCAGGATGAGACGTCATGTGTGGAGCCCCGAGGGTCAAATGGCAGAGGCTGCAAGCCGGCATGCTGGGGCGCCATCCCCGTACCCCCCACCCTTGTGCCCCAGCAACACAGGTGCACAGATTGCTCTCACTCTCCCAGGATCGAGGGAGCCCAGGGGAGGGGAACTGGAGTGGGCGGCGGGGGGGGGGGGCAGCTGGGGCCTACAGGCAGGGTGGCCCCCTTCCTGGCCCAACTCACAAGTGTAAGTCAGGCTGGGAGGGCGGCAGCGCCAAGGCCAGGCGTGCTGGGCTGGGTCGTCCTGGGAGGAAGCCCTGCCCTGAACCACGTTCTCCTGCCGCGGTGTCTGCAGCCCACCCCTCCCTCTGGGGAAGGGAGAGGCCCTTGGGCAGGGGACATGCAGGGGCCACCTCTGCTGAGATCCCGGGTGCGCATGCACGTCAACATGTGGCAAGTGCGCACTGGGCTCTGGTCCCAAGGATCCAGGGGGCAGGTCCTCTTTTGCCTGCATCTGGCAGGGGCAGGGGGGCAGCTGTCTCTGGAAAATGCCCCGGGGGCTGCAGCCCTGCAGATTTGGCTTCCTGGAACTGGCCCGCCTGCCCATCCAATCTGCTGCTAATTGGAGAAGGTCTGCCAAGGGCAGCTGAAGCCCGCCCAGCTCAGGGGCGATTCGGAGAAGAAACCGTGCTCAGTATTTAAATGTCAACCTTTCTCCAGCCCACGGCCAGCTCTTCCATGCCCCGACTTGGTTGGGAACAGAGGGTGGCAATGTTGCTGCTTTTCTCTCCCTCTGGCCTTGCTGGCTGGGGAGGGGATGGTGGGGCTTGTAGTTCAGCACATTTGGAGTATGCCGGGGGGGGGGGGGGCCCCCCTCCACGAAACGCGAGCGACTCACAGGTTGCTGTTGCTCATCCCGGGCCCAATGCTCCCTGCGTTCACCACGGAGCGGCGTGGGGTCAGCAGCAGCAGCGGCTCCAGGCAGTGAGCAAACTCCGCTCTGTATTCCGTGTTGATCTGAAAAGCAACCCGTCAGGATGACTGCTCCTCTTGGGATCGCAAGCTCGTGCCCCTTCCTGGCTCCTCGTGTGCCAAGAAGGCAAAACCGAGAAGCATGAAGCCTGGCAGGAGCACCCAAGGACCCCAGCGGCGCATCTCAAAGGATGAGCAAACGCTCAAGTGGGGCTTTCGGGGTAGCCCCACATTTCTTGTCATAGGTGACTTACCCCCTGTGTCCTCCCCACATGCCAAACCCTGCCCTGTCTTTACCAAAGAAGATGGAACCAAAGAAATGTCATTTAAAAATCCTGCAGCTAGACCTCATGGCAGGAGCATGATCATGGATAACGCGACTGGGACCGGTGCGGGGAGCTCGTGGGGGTGGCATGCCGGTCCTTTTCTGCCAGAAGGAAGGGGGCATCCTCTGCCACTGTTCCCACCTCGCTGCAATGCCCAAAGCAGCCGAGGGCAAGTGGGCCTCTCGAACACCGTGCGCCGTGCTGTTGTGACAGGAAGCGTTCTTCCGTGCCTTGGTCCTTTGCTTTAGCAAAGACCTGCTGCTGCAGGGGATGGAAGCTGCTGGGAGGGATTTCTCCCCGTGGGTCGACAAAGCCACCTGCCCTTCCAGGCCCCTCAGAGGAGCTGCAGTGCTGCCCCCCTGCCATGGGATGGCAAAGCCAGAGCAGGAAGGGCATGCCTTCACCCACAGACTCTCCGAGGGACCCAGTGCTGGGCCCTCTAGGCAAGGAGGAGGGCTGTACCTTGCTAGTCTGGGAGGGTCTCAGCCGATGGGGCAGCTTGACGATTTTCTGCAGTCTCTCCATCAGTTGCTGAAATCAGAGAGGTGGTTGCCTGGTCAGTTTCGTGACATGCCAACTTCCTTTATGGTGGGGCGAGACTTGGCCCTTCTGCTAGACTCCAGAGAGTCCTTCTGGAGAGTTGTCTCCACAGATCAGGTCCCGGGAGAATGGCTTGGGCTCACTCAGCACGAAGGCCACGGAGCCTCCCAGCCGGGGCATCTTGGCATCTTGCCTGGACCCAGCAGCGCGCCTGGGTGGCCCTCCGGCTGGGCCCAAACACCCGGACAGTGCCCTGGGCTGAGAGCCCGGCACAGCTTTCTGGGCAGTGCAAACCTGCCTCTGGCCGCCCCGGCCGGGACAACTGCAAGGGGTTTTCTGGCTCCGGACAGTGACTTACGTAGCCCAAGTCCAGGAATTCAGCCTTGTTTGCAGAACTGAGAAAAGCCGAGCAGGTCACCAGATGGACCTGAAGAGGAAAGGAGACGAGATGACACTCCAGACACACAGCACTGTGTGGACTGTGAGGAAGCCCCCATCCACCCATCTCAGGCCAGGCTGGCCAGCAGCTGGAGTCAACTGCATCCAAGCAGGCCTTCGCCCAGGGTGGGGCGAAGGTTGAAGCCCTGGTCTGGGACTCGTGTGATGCAGGTTCCTGTTTCCACTTGGCCAGGAAACTTCCTGGGTGACATTGGGCCAGTTCCTGACTCTCCACTTAGCCTACCTCACAGGGTTGTTGTGAGGAGAAAAGGAAGAGGGGCAGCATAGTGGTAGCTGCCTTGCAAAGTCACCAAGGCAGCATATTAATGTAATTTTAAAGATGGAAAGCAGGCATGTCAACAAGTCTGCTAGGCTGGGCCCTGCTTTTATTCTGTTTTAAATGTATTCATGTTATTATTGTTTAAATTTGCATTTATTGTTTACTGCCCTGAGCATGACTTCCTGGTGGAAAGGTGAGGTATGCAATTAAATAAGTGAGAGAAAAAATATCCTTCACTGCTGCTCATGCTGGCAAATCCTCTCGTCAGCTGCAGTTTGAAAACACCCAGAAGGTTGCAAGCTGCCCACTCCATTTTGCTTTGCTGTGTTCAGAATTGGGTGTCATGTGGGTGTCATGATTTCTACATGTGAACCACTGCCTTCTTTTCATTGCTGCTTTCGGGTGCAGGTCCCATCCACGTTCAGGCTGAAAAAGAGTCCCTCAGCTCCCAGTGTGGCGCAGTGAGTGTGCGCATGCAAAGCTGACCTTGAAGAACGTGCAGGCATAAACCCGGAGCCCTGTAAACCCACACAAGCGGAACTGCTTCCGCCACTCCACAAAAAGGCACAGCCACGCAGGGCTCCGCGTGGTTCCGTCTGTGTGGAATAAGCAGGCACCTGAGACTTTTAGCTTGCCTTTCCCCCGCAGAGCCCAACAGTGCACAGCGTGCCGCTGCCTCGCACCCTCTCCGGAGCCCGGCGGCGCAGGCGCAGGCAAGATGGGGGCTGGCCCAGGCCATTCTGCAGGTGAGGGCAGGCTGAGCCTGCTCTTGGCGGTCTCATCACTCTGTCACTGGATCTCCAGACATGGAGGCCCACCAATGGGAAAAGCCGTACCTGTTGAAGTCCTGCCTAGCATGCATCTGTGCACAGACTCCTCTGGAGCTGGAGTGGCTGGCAAGCTCACCTGCAGGGTGGGAAGCAAAGATGCCAGGTGGGCCAGCTGCTCCTTAAAGGCCTTCTCTTTTTCTTCATACTGGCTGGAGAGGACCAAAGTGCACATCAGAACGATGCTTTTGCACAGGGAGTGCCGAAGCTCCGTTAGAAGGCAGCCTACCAGGGCTGCAGCCCCAAATCTGCCCCCGCACCCCACTGTCCATTGGCAGTGGCTGAAGGAGAGGTCCAGGAGCCCCGATGCTCTCTGTTACATTTGATGCCCCCCTGCCCCCACAGATTAGCTGAGTTTGCCCATGTGGGTTTCACCTCCTGTTGCCCCCCCCCACCTTGAATCTTTCTGCCTGAGGTTTTTTTCTGAAATCAAAGTTGTAAACCATTTTTGTCTAAATATGCTTTGAAATGTGCATTTAAAGCACCTACCTTTTAATATGCCATAATGATTAATGCACGACCCTCCCGCCCTGGACCTCTCCCTTAGACATCACCCCCACCAGCCACTCCAGCAGCCCTGTTGAAAGGATTCATTTTTCCTCTTCCCTCTTAATTCGTGTCTCTTCTTGTATTGTGTCTCTTCAGATAGTAAGTGGTGGGTGGGGGCAGTCTTGTCTCACTAATTATATGTAAGCCGCTCCCAAAAGATGAGAATTGAGAGAGGAAGCTGATTGGTGGGAGGTTCTGGACTGATCGAGGAAGTCCTTCGCCAGCACATGGTTAAAACTATGGGATCCACAGAGGCCATGCAGGTCACCCACCTGAGCTGCTTCAAAAGGGGGGGGGGGGGGCTTTCAACGCTATTCTCCCTGATGGCTCCATGCCACTTCCAGCATCAGACAGTGCACCAATGTACTCCAGTTGCTGGGGAGCATGGGTGGGAGGGTAAGCGGGCTTTCCAGCACGGCAGCCGGTTGGCCCTGTGTGAACAGGACACTGGGCTAGATGGCCCCGATTCTCATCCGCAGGGGTGAGCATGAGAGCGGATGTGGGTGTTGCGTGGGATATGGGCTAGGAGGAGCGCTCGGGGAGTGGCAGAGCAGGACGAGGCAGGACGGAATTCCCCACGTCTCAACAAGGTGAGTTGTGGGATTGAAGGGCTTGGGGCGATACAAAGGGCAGGGGAATGCCAAGGCCGCAGGGAGAGCACCTGTCTCTTTCAGAGGCAAGCGATTTCCCACCCTGGTTGGTCACAGAAACCGGCAGTGGGCAGCGGCTCTCCTCTGCAGAAGAGGTTCCCTGCCCTGTCTCTGCTTGACTCACTGCTCCGGCCTTGCACCTTTCCAAACGGGCTCTGCTGTCACTGGATCAAATGCCAGCTCACCGTACAGGCACATGGCGGGCAGACGCCCTCCACAGCATTGTGCTCCTCCATAAGGCACTGCTCCAGCCGACTAGGTTGTTCCCAATGCAATCAAATGGCAAAGCAGGCTGCCCACCCACGCCTCTTACTTTTCAGGAAAATATGGAGAGTAAAGGCCTCTGTGGATCATTCTCACTGCCACTCCCTTCCTGGCACGTTGTGAGGCGCACCTCCCGTTTTAGCGTGGGTTAGGAGAAGCAGCGGCCAGGATCTTTGGAAGCAGGACAGTGTCAGTGTGGCGACATGCATGTCGACGCTTGAGGGTGCTGTGAGGACGCCCGGCTGCGTGGGGCTTTGCTGAACTGCCGGCTGCCTCTGATATGCCGCCTTGCAACGGGAGCAGACGGGCAGATGCTACGAGCCCTCTGTCCGGAAGGACCCCCATCTCCCTCAGGAAGTGCAACTCCCCCAATCTGCCCCCCCCCCCCCGCAGCTGGGGTTGTAGATGAAGCATTTGTTGTGCAGCTTCACTCATTCGCAGAATTTATGGGGCCAGATGTCAAGGGGCGTTTCCAGACAGAGGGATCCCGGCACTAAAATCATCAGGAGCTTTTGCACCTCTCTGCCTTTTCATCCTTAATGGAACAGGGGTTTTGTTTTGTTCTTCTGGTAAGAAAAGAGACAGAAGCAGTGACGGAAAATGCCAGAGGGCTACAAAGGGAAGCGGAGCTCATCTGAGCCCCTGTAAAAGTTGAAGGTGCCAGCCAATTGCCCAGTGAAACCCTCCCCTGCACGGAAGCCAGGCTCACGTTCCTGGGAGGATTGTAGCTGATGGTTTATGGCTAACTTGCTCCACTGCCGTGTGGCCTGTCAGGACTTGGGAGGCTCTCTGGGATCAAGCAGCACACAGACTGATGAGAGGGGGTCTGCTGCACTCACAAAGCCCGGTGCGTTTGCACACTGGTCACTCCGCATCAGTACAGACCAGGCTCTCCTGGGGTCAGCCCGTCTCCAGGTGGTCAGGAAGGGAGCAGCGATCTGACCTCCAAGGCAACATGTGGCAGAGGTGGGCGGTTTGCAGGTGTGGTTAGGCAGGCAGGCGACTCCCTGGTGCCCATTGACCAGCAGAGCCTGGTGGCTCCAGTGTCAGGGACTGGCTTATCCATGCCTGGTTTTAGTCTGAACTTTAAAGGAGCTGTCTGTAGGTGAACTCTACCTGCAAACCCAGCCCCTCTGCCTCCAGTAGAAGTGGCAGTGGGAAACAGTGGGTGGATGTGACATGGCACTTATTCTATGGGGTCTGAACGCTCTCCTTGTGTGCAGTGCCCGCCCAACAGCAGAGCCCACCTGCAAGCACCTGGCCACCGGAGTTCCTTGGGCGGTCGCCTGTCCACCCTTCCTGGGGGAGAGCTGTCGCCTGCCCTGTTGGGGCCCAGGACACAGGCATGGGGCACCCCCTGGCTGGGCCACTTGGCCCCCGGCATCCCCGTGCTTTTAATCAACACTCAGGCTGCCCTCTTGTTTGGGCACTTCACCAGCCTTTGCATGGGAAGTCTTCGCATAGTCAGAATTGTCATGGCATCACTACAAGGTTGGGTCAGTATGGTTTTCAGTACTGTACATGCTGTAAAATGGAGCTTCTAGTCAGCTATTCTGGTCTCAGATGTTCTGGACTCCAAGACCCATCATTCCCGACCGACACGGACCCTAACAGTCCAACATATGCAGAGGGCTCCAGATTGAAGAACCTGGGCCTAATCTGCTGTGGATGATGTCTGCTAGAGCGGTTGGGTGGTTGGTTGCAGAGCGTGAAAATGAAGCCACCCTTCCATGCTGCTGGAAGAAGGGGCCGCACACAGTGCGCAAGGCCCCGGGGCTTTCACCACTGAGGAGTGGGGAGCGACAGCAGTGGAGGAAAACGGCCTCTCTGAGCAGTGGCTGCCGCAGCCCCTTGAGGCCAAGCGTGTTCTCTCTGCTGCAAACCAGTGCAAAAGCCCCCCTTCCACCGCTGCCTCCGTCCACATCCGCCGCTGCCTCCTCAGGCAAGGATTCCTCTTGCCTGGCACGGAGGCAGCCGCACTGACGCCAAGCAGGCGCCCACCTGTTCCCTGTTGGCCAGGCGGTCAGATCAGTGCAGCCTAAGGATGGGGGCAGCAGCAGTGGGGGAGGGGCTTGGAAGAGAAGAGGGCTTCCCTGCTGCAGTGGCTGCTGTGCCCCCAGGCCTGACTGCCCCCCCCCCCACTAAAGCCCATTGCTGGTTGGAATGAGTCGTACGGTGCTCCCTGGGAAGCAGGGGAGTTCTGACAACATGCTAAGCCACGCCCCGTGACTTCGGGTATTATGTGAATCCAGCCTGCTGGATATGCTGGTTCAGCCAGCACGGTAACCCACACTTAAGTGCTGAGCGTGGGCTGTGGTTGAACCAGGGGTTATCGTGACCCGCCCCAGCTGCACTAGCAAGCCATGGCTGGCTAGCAGTGAACAACCCACAGCTCATAACGCAGAGACAACACGAGGGTTCTCTTTGTGGGCTGCAGCTCAACAGCAACCTGTGCTCAACCCACAGTCAACCCTTGAGTACAGGTTTTTGTGCTGTCTGAACCCCATCAGAGGGTCTTTCCCATCCTCTGGATGTTTCCAGGGACGACCCAAATTCTGAACCTTCATGAGCAAGACGTGACACTGGATGCATCTCCCATCGTGGGTGCAGAGAGTCCTTGAACACCTCAGAGAGCAACAGAGTCAAGTGAGAAGAAAACTGAAAATGACAGAGAAGAAAATTGCATCCCAAGTAGGTACAAGGCGGATCTCCAGATGTTTGAAACTTCTGGAGCCAACTCTGCCAGCTGGTCCCACAGTCAGGAATACTGAGGGTTGAAGTTCCAAAGAGCTGGCACTTCTGCCCAACCCTGGGACACATGTCTGTGAATCACTCCTTTTGCAAGACATGACAGAGAACACAGACAAGATGGGGGCTGCTTCTGACCTCCTTCCCTGGGGCTGATGCTTGGCAGTCCAAGCAAAGGGAAGACACGGTCACCTGGCACCGGAATGGGAAAGCAACTCTGGGCCTTTTGCAATGGCGGTGCGATTCTTACATTGTACAGACATTTCGTTTGGATAAGCTGTGAACCTCACCCACCCGCAGGAAAATCAGGCACGACCTCTGGCGAGGGCTGGGCCATTTACCTCTGCACAACTTTTAAGAGCATCTTCTTCCTCTCTGCTAATTTTTCCTGCAAGAAAAACAAAACAGAGCAAGCCACCAAATCAGGGCCCCGCCAAGGCAATTTGCTGCCCAGGCAGGGAGCAAGCTGATGCTCAGCATCTCACTGGTCTGAAGCTGACTGGCAATGGGCCAGCAGGACCCTTTGCAGCACTGGAAGGCAGCAGGCTAACGGGGGCTCCCGGTCCTCTGCCATGGGGCTTGCTCCCGTGCTGCACAAGGAAAGGAGCAGAGTGGTGCTCCCCCAGCGCCCCCTCCTACGCTCCGTCTTCTGAAGCCCTCCAGCAGGCCTCCCTCCTCCCATGCCAGCCCTGAGAGGCAGAAACAGACACTAAGGGAGAAAGGCAAGAACAACATGAAGCATCCAGGGATGCAAGCAGGGATGCCTTGGGAGAGGCACGCCAGCCTTTCCGAGCGCGAGCGGCCGTGGGTGCAGGCAGCCTGCTGGGGAGGCCAGGCAGGCAGCCCTGCTGTTGGCAGCACAGGCCTCCTCCTCCCACACACGCCATTCCTCTCGAGGAGGTTCCTGCTGGTGGGTACTGATCAGGCAGGTGTCTCTGGCCTTGTGCAGAGGACTTTCCTCTTGCTGCTAACTCACTGCAGCCCTTCCCCTGCCCCTGGGCTTGCAAGGAGCAGGCTGCCTGCCTCAGAGGGCGGAGCAAGCACCGGCCCCACCTTTGCTAGGAAGAGGCCACCTGCAGCCCCTGCAGCTCACCTGCATGCTGCTGAAGAGCGAGTTGATGGACGTCTCCTCTTCATCTGCGCTGTTGCGCACCTCCTCGATCAAGGCTCTCAGCAGAACGATGGCCTCCCTGGTGGCTGTCTGGAGCTCCTTCACGGCCTGGGCAGGGCAGGGCAGGGCGGTCAGGGCGGTCAGGGCAGGGCAGGGCAGGGCGGTCAGGGCAGGGCAGGAGCAGCAGGCCCAGCCGCTCACGCATGCGCCCAGCTGCAGCCACAGGGCGAGCGGGGCTGGCTCCAGGGAGCCAAAGGGCTGGGTGCGGCCCCAGGACCACGACAGCAGCAGTGCGAAGCTCAGATCTGCTTACGCCAGTGGCTCAGGCTGCCAGCTGGGCGCACAATCCTGTCTTCCAGGGACACACCTATTTGCAGAAGGGGCGCATGGGTGGGAAAGGCAGGCAACGGATTTCAGGGGAAATGGTCAGGCAGGTAGGTTTGGGGGAGCGGGGGCAGGCCCCTCACGTGGAGCCTGTGCCCGCCAAGGCGGGGCGCACTCGGCCAAGAGCGGCCCCCTGGCCTCCTGCCCCTGCCCCTTTCCATCAGGCGCTCTCACTGCTTGCATGTTTCGCCCACTGCAGTGAATCGTCCAGAGAGCGCGGGTTCCCCGTCGCTCTGCGGCCAGCCCAAGCAGCTGCCCCAGCCCCCCGGAGCGAGCCTCTCGGCTCTGGCCTACCATCACTGCCTGGTCCAGCTTCTCGCAGCCTTGCATGTACGCCGACTCAATGTCTATGCAGTGCGCTCGGCTCTCCCTGGAGAAGTGAAGCCCAGTCATGCCCGAGGCCGGCACATTGGCTTCTCCCTCCCACGGTGCGCAGCCCTCCTCTCAGACCCCTTTCTTTCTTCCCCCCAAATTAGGATGCCCCTGTTTTTACAGTGCTTTAAAAAATTAAAAACCATCCAGATGCGGAGCAGTTTTCCCATTTGCTGGAATGACGGTGCCATCTCCAGGGCTTCCCCTCTGGTCTGGAACCGTTCCCCAAGCCTGGCCGTCCAGCAGCTGCGCCCTTCAGTGCTCACACAGGCTTCACCTTGTCCACACGGCCTTTGCCGTACCTCCCCAGCCTGTTCATGCCCAACAGCAGCCAAGCCCGAACACTCATTTATTCTTATTTCCTTGATGAAGATCCTGGCTTTCTGCCACCCAACGGTGCTCAATGTGGCTAAGAAAGTATCCGGATTAAACACAAATCACAGGGAAAGGACAATCCCTTCAAACAACAAGCGCACCCACGCAATCCCCTGCGAGGGAGCACCTCGCACACCAGGGGCCTGCTTTGCTTGCTGGCAGAAGGGTGGCAGGCAGGCAGCCAGCCTGGGAGCATCAACCACACGGCTCTGCCTCTTGGCGCCACCGAGGCTGCCTCTGATGGCAGCCGGGTCAAGAGAGGGGCCTCCCCGAAGATCTGCGGGACGGGTGGGCTGGTGCGTGACGGTGGTCCAGAGAACATGCGAGAAGCCGTGCTGGCCATCCAGACCAGCGTTCTGTTCACATGGGCAAAGAGCCACCCGGGGGCCCTCCGGCAGGATGGGTACAAGGCCGCCACCCGCTCCGCTCCTCCCCCAGGTGGCCCGGCCCGGGCCAGGTGGGGCTCAGGGACCACCGCCAGCACCCGGGGTTGCGCCCAGAACGGACTGGGAGCGTGCGAAGCTGTCGCAACAAGGGAGCCATGCGCTCCCTGCAACCGGCCCGGAGAGCAGCCCGCCTGCCGCCTGTCGGAGCGTTTCCAGGGAGGCCTGTGCGGGCCCAGCCACAGTGGCCTAAGTGAGGTGCAGCAGGTGCCCCGGGCACTGCAGCCACCGCGGCGCATGGCCCTCCTGCAGCAGCATTTGGCGCATGCATGCCCTTCCTGCCTCTCCTCCCCGCTCCCTCGGTTCCCGCCCAGCTGCCGGTGGCTACACTGTGTAGGTTCCTCGCGGGCAGGGGCCTCTCTCCTACTTTCTCCTTTGCTCATATTATAGAATGTCACCCCCATGAATGACACGTGATAGCCTTACAAACCGATCACAACTTACACAGGCATGTCCCGGAAGCAGTTAATGCAAAGCATGGACTTTTTCTCCGTGGAGAACATGATGTACAGCTCTTCATGAAGGGCTGCAAGAGACATGAGCCCACCCATGTTTTAGAAACCAAGAATCCCACTGGTCCATCACCATATTCCAAAAGTAGTAAAGCAAAAAGCTCAGAATCCCTGGATGTGGCACAATCCCACGAATAAATGAAGACATAAATGCCACCAGCCCTCTGGGGGACTGGATTACACGCTGCGGATCTGCGTAACACCTGGGAGCACCCCGGCGGAGGAGCCCCACTGCCAGCGGCCTGGAGGCCTTCGGGAGCCATCCTGCCTTTTCCAAACAAGCACTTTCGCATGATAAGGACAGGCGTCGAAGAGACCATGAGAGAGCATGGAAGGGTCAGGCAAGGAAGACACAGATGCCTGCCCCCACAACAATTCTGTGGAGACGCCGATGAGCTGAAGCGTTGCCACGAGGCCCCCCTGCAGGCTGCGGGTTTCCTTCCTCTGTGGCAAAGGCGCTGTTGCTTTACTGCGCGCAGAATGCACCCCCTTTGCCTGCTGGGAGCTGCACCCATGCTGGTCTCGGGGGAGGGAAGAGTCCACCTCCCCGCTGCAAGGGGGCAGCTCCCCCGTGCTGGGCAAAGAAATGGCCCCGCAGTGGGCACGGGGGGGGGGGTGGGAGGGGAGCAGGGCAGGGGTGCAATGGTACGCACGGCATTTCTTGTGGACGTCTTTGATGCGCTTGGCCAGCGAGACGATCTCATGGCGGGAGAACATCCTGGCTTTGTGGGTCTCCTCACGGCACTTGGCACAGAGAGGCTGGTTGCAGGTGTTGCAGAAGTACATGGCGTCCAAGTCCTGAGAGGGTGAGATGGAGGGGCTTCGGGGGCAGCACACACCTCCCCGTGGCTGGACGTAAGAGGGCTCAGCACCAGCCCCACGGTTTCCCAGTGCCGTGCCCGGTGTGCCCAGAAAAGGACCACGACAGATGTGACCTAGCAGCCCAACCGTGTCCCGGAAGAACGTGCACGGCGTCCTTTTCTCTCCTGACTGGCACAGAGACACCCGCTTGCAAAGCGGGAGAATAACAGCCAGACTCCAGAATATCGAGGCCCGAAGAGAGAAGTTGCATCCTCTGTTTATTCCAGCAAGCTGTGAAGAAGCTGACCAGCAGCATGATGCAGTGGTTGGACCAGAACTGGGGAGACCAGAGCCTGGGTCCAAGACTGCACTCCATGAAGCTGCCTGGGGGGCTTTGGGCCAGCGCCTGACTCCCAGCCTCACCTACCTCACAGGGTTGTTGTGAGGGAGACAAAGGGTGGTGCGCGTGCAGCCTTCGGCTCCTTGGAGGCAAAGGCAGGATATAAACGCAGTCAGTGCATGGATGAGGCATCAAGGCAGCCCCCCCCCCATCCAGCCCCTAGTGGCCTCCAGCCTCTGCTGCCCATGTGGGGCACCCCAGCTCCCACGCTGTGCTGGAGGAGACGGCGCCCCTTTGTTCTCGCCGACCCAGGGCTAAGGAGGAGACCCGTGCGCACACAGCTGCAGGAGAACGAGGAGGAGTGTTTGAGCCTCCTCTCGAAAGGGTCGTCCGTCCTTGGCTGAGGAGTGAAAGGAGAGAGGAAAATTCCCATCCTCGGGCAGGGAGGGGGCCTATGAGAAAGTCACCAGCATATGAGGAAAACTGAAAAAGCATTGTTCTAGTTAAGCACTGCACAGGTCCAAGGCATCCTGCCTTATACATATAATGCTACGTCAACAGCCTTGTGAGCCATTTTCTTAAGAAATGTTGAGGGCTTGCTTTTCCTCCACCAATTTGGCCCTTTTCACGCAAGATCTAACAGCTGATACAGCCAGCCTCAGATGGGCACATCCTCCAAGAACTGGTCTCCTGCCCTCTGAAGGCATCTCAGGCAGCGGCCGGCGCATCTCCATGGGAAGATGTAGATCCACTTTTGTGCATGATCCCGAGTTTGAGATTTACGTGAGAGGAGGACAGCACCGCCCTCTTGACCGCCTCCACGCCACACATTGTTTTAGAGACCTCATCTGTGGCCCCACTCATCAGCCCTTCTGGCTGGGGGGGCTCGGCGGGCCCTGGAGCCACATACCATCTGGGAAACCTCTTGGGCCCCCTTAGAGAGGTGGGTGGGGCTGCCTGGCCTCCCTACCTGCTTTGTGCTTTGCAAGTCACAGTTGGCACACGAGGCCTCCTCCTCGCAGTCTGCAGAGCTGTCCACCAGGAACTTCAGGAGCCGGTCCTCTGCCGGGAGGCCGTTTCCTTTCACGATGGACTGGTGGCTGCAAAGGGCCGGAGAGCAAGAGGCTGCCTTCAGAGGGCTGCCCAATCGAATCGGCCATGCCAGGCCGGGGGGAACAGCTCTGCCGTTATCTGGCGACTAACAGCCCGACCCTGCGGGAGCAGCTTGCGACTCAGGTGGGGCCCCTGATCTGGCCTGGGATCCATGCTGCATGTCTTGCTTCCCAGACATTCCTTAGGGAAGCTCCTGCCCTGTCCTGAAAGGCCTGTCCTTTGGGGCTCACCTCGGGCGTGCCAAGTCTGCCTGTCCTGCAGGCTGTTCTGCATGGTCTTGTCCTAACTCCATTTTTGCTTTAGGCTCATGTGCCTCCAGAAAAATGCCTAAGTGATCCCCCAGCCCCCTCCCAGCTCTGCATGTATCTGCAGGTTGAAAAGCATCTCGTGCAGGCTCCGCCTGGGTAGTCCCGTCGGGGCTGCTGATGTGCCGCATGCATTTCCCATATGTCTGGAGAAACTGTGACTGCTCCTTTGACTGGACACCCCAGCCCACCTTGGAGGGTGTTCTCCTACTCTGGTCACCTGCCAGCAGGGAACCAAGGCTCCCTGAGCTGCCCATTCAGTTTTCTAAAACAGCCAACTGGCAATTCCAGCCCGGCAAGTCTCCTCGGAAGCAACCCCCACCATGTCTGATGGAAACTGCTGCCATGAGAAAGGGAGGCACAGGAGCGCCAGGTGAGATGGGCAGTTGGCTTGGACCTAACAGAGGCAGAAGAGATTAAGAAGAGGTGGCAAGATTACACAGAAGAACTATACAAGGAAGAGCTTAACATCCCTGATAACCACGATGGGGTGGTCACTGACCTCAAGCCAGACATCCTGGAATGTGAAGTCAAATGGGCTTTAGGAAGTCTGAGCAACAACAAAGCTAGTGGAGGTGACAGTATTCCAGCTGAGTTGTTCAAAATCCTAACAGACGATGCAGTAAAAGTGCTACACTCAATATGCCAGTAAATTTGGAAAACTCAACAGTGGCCACAGGATTGGAAAAGGTCAGTTTACATTCCGATCCCAAAGAAGGGCAATGCCAAAGTACGTTCAAACTACTGCACCATTGCACTCATTTCACATGCTAGCAAAGTTATGCTCAGAATCCTACAAGCTAGGCTCCAGCAATCTGTGGACCAAGAACTACCAGAAGTACAGGCAGGAGTTCAAAGAGGGAGGGGAACTAGAGATCAAATTGCCAACATACGCTGCATCATGGAGAAAGCTAGGGAGTTCCAGAAAACATCTACTTCTGACTACGCTAAAGCCTTTGATTGTGTGGATCACAACAAATTGTGGCAAGATCTTAAAGAGACGGGAGTACCAGACCATCTTATTTGTCTCTTGAGAAACTTGTATGCGGGTCAAGAAGCAACAGTGAGAACTGGACATGGAACGACTGATTGGTTCAAAATTGGGAAAGGAGTTCAGCAAGGCTGTATATTGGTGGACTCCAGGAGAGCATGGAGGAATGTTGTCCATGGGGTCGTGATGGGTCGGACGTGACTTCGTGACTAGCAACAGCAACATATTCATGAAAACTCAAATGGGTCAACAAAGAGGGAGATTTCCCAATGGGGAAAATGCTCAAGCCAGCAAAAATGGAGTGGGAAAATGACAGGCCCACACAGAGCACTCTTCCTTTCTGGGCCTGGCAAACCCTTCCGCGTCTTCTGCGGAGCACTCCGGGCCCCCTCTCGGGGACTCACAAGGCCCCTGATCCCTCTGGCAGCAACAGGCAAATCCAGGACGGGACTCGTACCACCAGAACCCTCGGCCTGCCCACTCGCCGCCTCCCTTCCTGGGAAGCCAGGGCTGGGTCAGTGGCCCCCGAACTCCGTCTGCAGGGCATAGCCCACCTTTCTGCTAAAGCCAGTGCTGCAGTGTGTGGTGGGAAACAAATAGTGAGGCATAGTAGTGAGACTGTTGGGCTGGTTTAGTCCCCACTTGGCTACAAAAGCTCACTAAGTGGCTGTGGGCCAGTCTCTGACTTTCAGCCTAGCCTACCTCACAGGGTTGTTGTGACACGATAAATGGAGAGGGGAAAGGCAATGTAAGCTGCTCTTTCAACTGGTCCGTGTAGGAACTGACTTCCAGACCCCTCACAAGCCCATTCCAAGATGCGGCCCTCTTAGCACTCTCTTGCCCTATCCCTCGGGAACAAGCCCACCTCCCCACGCATCTTTCTACTGGACTGCAAATCCCAGCTCCGCCCTGCGCAGCCACACTGACCTCTTTCAGAGGCCCCCTTCCCAAACTGCCACCTCTCTTCGGTGCTCTTCTCCATGGGACCTCCTAACCAGCAATCTGGCTCCACTTCTCTCTGTGCTCTGTGAAGCCTCCTTCCCGCAAGGCCAGGCACACGTTCCGGTGCGCTCAGTGCCGGCGTCCCTCGCAGTCACAAGTGCCGAGAGGACATGGCCCCTTTCCCCCGGGCTGCAGCCAGCTTGCCCTCCCCAGTCCGCTCTTTCGCAGCGGTCCGGAGTTCCTCCCTGCTGGAGGCATTCGTCCCTTCGACTTGCATCTTGCCGTTGTTCTCCGAGGCTCCCAAGGAGGCGTCTGTATCCCTCCTCCACTCCCCTTCTCCATTTCATCCTCACAGCTACCCAGTGAGGAAGGTCAGGCTGAGGGCCAGGCCAGGCCCCCAGTCGCCCAGCGAGCAGCACGGCCAAGTGTGGGGGCAAGGGCTGAGATCTCGCAAGCTGGAGCCCCCAGTGGGCCACACTGCCCCCCAGAACAGCCACTTCCCCTGCTCCCTCACCCACCTCCTGGAGGATGACGCTGTCCGTATCACGTGGGCAAGCACGGAGCACTGCCTAGTCTGACAGCCACAGTTGGGAAGACGTGAGAAAGCCACAAGGAGAAGCCCACCCACCTGGAACCCCAGAAACCCCCGCTAGCAAGGCAGGGAAATGGCCGTGCATGCGAAGAGTGAGCCCTGGAGTGCCACCCCTCTGTGATGCGGGCCCCGGCCGGGCATCTCTGCACCGCTGGGCCACGTGGGTCTCCTTCAACGCCAGCAAAGGCCCTCTGCCAGCCATTCTCCCCGAGGCCCTGCTTCAGTCCCAGCTGGGCACGGACCTATTCCAGGCCCCCCAAATGGCCAGGTGAACAAGGCACCCCTAATGAGCCTTACCCGCCCCACTTGCTACCGGGGCTTAGAAGGGAGAGCAATGTCCCTGCCTCCTTGGCACGGGAGGTGGGTGCGCCATGGCCCAGGGCAGCTTGGCACCTGCCCTGCCGGCAGGTCTCCAGGAGCCGCATAACTCTGGCTGGGAAGCCAGCCCTTTGCCCCTGAGGGCCATGCTTCTGCTCCAGCCACTGGGCTGCTTGGGGCAGGAGGCCCCCACTTGCTGGCAACCCCCAGCCCCAAGGACCCACTGCCCCCCTGGGCTGAGCAAGCACGGTGGTCCTTACCCACAAAGAGGACATGTCAGGCGGCCATCGATGGCGCGCCCCCGCAGGCAGCTGGCGCAGAAGTTGTGGTAGCAGTCCAGGAGGCAGGGGTGCTCATACTGCGCATGGCACAGGAAACACACCAGCGGGTGGCAGCTGGCATTGTCCAAGTCGCACAGGCTCTCCAAGGGGGAGAAGACGCCCCCCGACATCTGCAGGGCAGACAGGAAACAGGAGCTGCCGGAGCCGGACAGCTGCAGAACCTGAAGCCGAGCGCTTGGACAGCACAACCCATGAGTTCCGTGTGAGTGAAAAGGCCACATGTGCCTGTGTAGGCGGAAAGCTGCCCATCCCCATCCCCATCCTCGTCCCATCCTCCCCACCCCGAGGCGCTGGAGCCTTCCCCAGACCTCCAGTAGCTTCAGGCATTTTCACTGAGAACTAAAACTGAGGGCACATCACAGTCTTACAGTCCAGTGCTAACACTGGAGCTGCTCAGGATGACCCTTCTGTTTGGAAGGAAACAGTCCCAGAGCAGCGACTCATGCAGAGCTGCTCCGGGCAGCCTCCTCTGTTTTGGGAGCTTTGGCTCACAGGAGATTCGAATTACTCAGTGCATTGCCTTCTCAGAGCACAATAGCAACTGCTTTGCAGCAGCCTGGCTATGAACAATTACCTCCCCCTGTTGGAATCTCTTGTTCCCCAGGACCAAGACAACAATAGCTATTTATAGCTGGCCATGAAGCCCAAACACATCCCTGGTGCTTGTCTCCGTGTGTCACTGACAGCTCTGCATGACCTTGTATTGGCAGAAACACAGCAGTTTCATCCGGAGCAATTTATAAATATTTCCTATTTGGTGCTCTGCTGTTGCTATAACGACGCCCTTCTTACCTGGAAGGAAGCCCCATGAAACGCAGTGGAACTTGCTGTCAGCCACTGGGAACAGGACTGTGCTACACAAGTTATTTAAAATAGTCCCCTGTTAGTCTTGCTGCAGGCACCCTCTCAACCTACTCCAAAGAGGATTCAAAGGCCTTTCAGTTTTCTGATTGCTGAAAACTCAAAAAAAATGGGCAGTCTGAAAACCTGTGACTTTCCAAAGAAAATATTTAGAAAAGTGGTTGGGGGTTGGGGTACGGTATGTACAGATCATAGAATCGTAAAGTTGGAAGGGGCCAGAGGGCCATCGGACGCAAGCCCCTGTTCAGTGCAGGGCACCAAGTCAAACCGTCCCTCTCAGACGGCTGTCCAGCTGCATCTTGAATGCCCCCAGTGTGGGAGAGCCCACCGCCTCCCCAGGCCACGCGTTCCATTGTCGTATTTCTCTAGCCCGCAGGAAGTTCTCACTGACATTCAGCTGGAACCTGGCTTCCTGGAGCTTGAGCCCATTATTCTATGTCCTGCCCTCTGAGACGGTTGAGAAGAGATCCTGGCCACCTTCTCCATGACGGCATTTCAAGTCCTTGTAAAGTGCTCTCCTGCCTCCGCTCAGTCTCCTCTCCTCCAGGCTGAACATGCCCACTTCTTTCCATTTCTCCTCACAGGGCTCTGTTTTCAGTCTCCAGATCACCCTCTGATCCCTTCCCAGCTTGTCTGCATCTTTCTTCAACTGTGGTGGCCAGAACTGGACACGGTCCTCCAGGTGAGGTCTGACCAGCACCAAGTACAGGGGAACTAGTACTTCACGTGATTTGGAAGTGAGACTTCTGTTAACGCAGTTGGAAAGAGTGCTTGCCCTTTCTGCAGTCATAACTCATTGCTGAATCCTATTCAGCTCGTGATCTACAACAATTCCAGGATCCTTTTCACTTGCAGTTTTGTTGAGCCAAGTTTTCCCCATCTTGTAACAACGCATTTGGTTTCTTTTTCTGAGATACAGAACTTGGCATTTGTCCTTATTGAATTTCATTTTGTTGCTTTCATCCCAGTGCTCCAACCTATCAAGATCTCCTTGAACCTTGTTTCTGTATTAGGGTATCATCAGGATATTAGCTATGTTTTGGGGTATTAGCTATCCCACCCAGTTTTTTGTCCCCTGAAAATTTGATAGTAATTCTCTGCATTTCCTCATCCAATTCCTTAATAAAAACGTCGAAGGGCACCGGGCCCAGGACTGAAACTTGCGGCGCCCCCCCTTGTCACCTCTCCCCAGTTTGAGAAGGTGCCTTGATGGGCACTCTTGGAGTCCAGTTCCGTAGGCAACCGTGGGTCCACCCGATGGCTGCCCCGTCTAGCCCACTCTGAGCTAGTTTGCTAATCAGGAGATCATGGGGCCCTTTGCCAAAAGCTTTGCTGAAGTCAATTTGTATTACGTCCACAGCATTCCTGCAGTCCACCAGGGAGGCTACCCAATTAAAAGATGAGATCAGATTAGTTTGGCAAGCCTTGTTCTTGAGAATCCCATGTTGGCTTCTAGTGATCAACTACATTGTTGTAGCATGACTTCTTTACGATGTCAGGCTAACTGGTCTGTAGTTCTCAAGTTCTTTTTCCTTTCTTGAAGGTGGGGACGACATTAGCCCTGCTCCGGTCGTCTGGCACTTCCCCTGGCAAGAAGCGGGAAGCTTTCTGATGGCAGCACGGCAGTGGCTGTTGTCACATTCCAGAAACACGTTGGTTGGAGAAGCCACACTCGTCCCCCTGACCAATATTCACACAAAGACTGAGTTCGGGCAGCACAACAGCACACACTCAAGGTTCGTCTATGGGTCGAGTGTGGGTAGTTATTGATTTGTGGGATTTTGTGTTAGCCATGAAAACTGAGCACCCTTTGCCTGAGCCCAGCTGATGTTTCCCCTTCTTGGGCGTTGAGACTCCAGTGTCCAAACTACGCTGTTCACTCGTGGCAGAAGGGACCCTGGAGTGCAGTTTTCACAGTAAATGTGTGCTCCTACCCCAGGCAGACTCATACACTGAGGAAGACATCCTACCCCTGCCAAGATTTTGATGACCTTCCAGGTGTTCCTGTCTGGCCGCCTGCAACTTTCAGAACCTGGAACTTGAGTGCAGGAGCAGCAGAACCCCAACGACGCCCTTCCCCTTCGAGGCCTCGGCTGGCATGGCAGGAACTGTCCCGGCTGTTTAGCAGTGACTTTGCCTCTTCCGATGGCCCACTGGCAACCTCTAGCCGCGGGACTGCCCTAAACTCTAATAATTCCAGATGATGCGCAAAATGCAATTGCTTCAATCATGGGTCCTCAAACTACGGCCTGTGGGCCAGGTGCGGCCCGCCATGCCCATTTATCCGGCCCACCTCAATGGTTTTGGACTCGCTCAGAGAAAATGATCCCCGAGCGAGCAAGGTGCCGCCAGGTGTGTGCCCGCCACCGCCTCGCCTCGCTGCCGCCGTGCTGCGCACGCACCCGCCCACACCACACCCGCTCCCACACCCGCCCCTCACCGGCCGGCGCCTGGTACCGGCACCGCCTTGCTGGCCCACGCCCACCGTCAGCACCTTCCAACTGGCCCCCTGCTGACAAAGTCTGAGGAACCCTGGTTTAGAGGACAAGCAAGATCGTAGATTTACAAATGCAATCCTGTAAATGGCTTTTTAAGGGACTGATATATGATGGCGATGTAGCATGACTGCATTTAATGTTTAAAAATCTGTAGTTCCTAAAAGATTCTTCTTCATCTTAGATTTATGATGTGAGTTTAAAAAGCACTGAAAGGAGTAAGGCAGAACTGCAGTTTTCAATTTGTGGAGGGACTGTTTCCCTGAAGCAGTGAAGGCTTTCATGTTGGACTGTGTTCCAGATGCAGCCATTAAACAAACCGAAAATGCTTGTTATGATCCCACCTGCCCTTGGTCGTTTGCCACTTGCTTTTACATAAACTGCCTCCTTAGAAGCCGCTCCATTTCTCATAGGTGAGGGCAACTGGGGAAAAATCCCATCAAAAACTTGAGTTGGGAGTCTCCAGGCGCCCCGGAGCAACCTGGAAATAACGAAGGTCCAACAGTCACAAAATGGTGTCAAGTAAGACTAGAGCTCGGCAGAATTGGCTGCTGACGGTGCTGCCAGCCACTCGCCAGCCGAGCCCTCTTGGAGAGCCGTGTGGCACTCTGCGCTTCCGTGTGGCAGGCTGTCCCACTGGTCAACTTTCTTCCACACTGACATGGGCTCCAGGGGCTTCGGGACTCAGCCTCCCCGTGCTGGGTAGAACGTGCTGATCCAGAGAGCTGGGGTTCCAGATGCAATACCCACGGACCCCCCTGGCCCCCAGTCTTCCCTGCTTCTCCCTTGATTCCTTAAGATTACTTTAAATGGGGAGAAAGCCATGCTGCAGAGCAAAATGCTGCTCGCTGCTCCGTACCAGAGTCTGGAAGAGGGGCTTTGTACTTTGGACCCCAGCCCTCCCCCCCCCCACCCCCTGTTCTGCAATGCCCTTAGATTTTTGGGCTAGTGTCTTTTCTATTAAACTCAGTGCTTTGTCTTTGAGGAAACGAGTTGACTGGCTATGCCCACCATAGTAGCCATTTTATGAATGAGCAAGCCCCTCCATGACAGCCATTTTGTGAGAGTGCCCATGACACTGAGAATTTCTAAGCATGCTCACTGCCCCAAAAAGTTTAGGTGCCCCTGCTGTAAGCATGGAAGGCAGTTCATTTTCTTGGCTTTCCTGCTCCCTCCATGTGCTTCTCAAAGGCTCACCCCTCCCATCACTTCTTCTTGCCTTCTTCCTCCATACCTCCTCCCCACCTGCCCCTCCCTTCACCCCTCCCTTCTATTGATTCTTGTTCCTCCAAGAGCTTTCCCCCCTTTAGCCCCATCCTCTTTATTCCCAGTGTTTAATGTTGCCACTGTTGCTATTTAAGAAAACAGCCTGGCCCCCGGCCTCTGCGGCTGCAGCACTGGCCCGTGCAAGGTGCAGGGGGTGGCTGGTGCCGGCTGAGCAGAGAGGCCCTGGGCAACCTGAAGTGCCGAGACCACCTGAAGTCTGCCTGGGACCCAGGCAGGTCCAGCCCCCAGTCTGAGCTACAGGCTGCTGGCAGCTCCAAGCACCCCTACCCGCAGGGCCCATGTGTCAAGTCGTCTCCCCCACAAAAAATGCCCACTGTAGCCATCCTGCAGGGCGACCAAAAAACCTGGAGGAATCTGCCCTGCTAGGGCTTGGCAGGACTTCGCTGATACCACGAGGTAAGACGACCCAGTTTGGCACCCGCTGACCCTTCCAATCTCAAAGTTTGCGCACATTAGGAAGTCTGCACATGCCCCTCTGTTTTTGGTTTCTTTATAAGAGAGCTGCATCTTCCGCTTAGTGCCAGAGGTGGACCCGGGTAGCGGCCGGCTGCTCTGCCCCCAAAGGGGAGCCATCACTCTGGCTTGATCCAGGCACCTCTCAGTGCAGTCCGAAATCTATGCATTCCCACCATGGCCCAGCTGGACCCTGCACTCCGTCCTCACCCTGCTGGCCTTCGGGAGCTTTTCAGATCCTGCCAAATGCCAGTCCACCTTTTTGGTAGTTCATTTTGCTTACCGCCCAGCCTGGAGAAGAAACCTGTGGAATTCAAAAGCTTGTTCACTGCTTCTTTTTGATGCTTTAGGTGATCCTAATAAAAGTATAGCCCTCCCATTACTTTTGGCACTGATTCGCATTAAATTGTGACTCTGCAGTCAGTGGAAGATTCCACCTTTCTCCTCCAGATATCAAGTATCTTACCTTTTCGATTGGACTTGCTGCTGCCTTCTGCACTGCCCCAGCAGTGATAAGTTTGCCTTTTATCCCTCACTTTTTACTCACTTCCATCAAAAATGCTGTTGTTTTCAGCCAGCTGGTACATTGGGATGAGATGATATATTAGCATCCATTCAAACCATGGCCACATGGAGAGAAGCTGAGACCTGCAGAGAAGGGCGCCTGCTGGTAGTTTTCAGACATACAGCCATGGAATTAAAAAGCATATGAAATCCATAAGTGCTTTTGCAGATGCTCAGTGAAACTGGATGGTGAAGGATGTGGGAAATGGGGCCCCTTTCAGATGCAAGAGAACTGGAATAGCTGCTCATTCCTTTCTGCTCTCCATTGGGAAAGTGCTGTCTCCAATTTCCAAGCTCTCACATCCTGTTCTGAGCCAAGGGATAGAAAAAGGACTGCTCCCTTTGGGACTGGACTCTGGGCTGGAATGGCAGGCGGAATAACAAAGCTGCGAGCAGCGATGCCTGTGCACAGCCCGCTTTCCTTCTCAAGCACATCGACATCTGTTCTGTCTCATTTGCCACCACTGTCAAGGTTCGTGCAAGGTCAGCACAAGTGCCTGGCCATGTGATGGTGGCCGTGGTGGCAGGAACTCCCTCCATAGTTCAGAGGCTGCGGAGATTAGCAGGTCGAGCTAAATTTAAAGTCACAGGGCCACTGTGGACACTCGCTGGGGGTGCTTTGCGTGTGAGTCCAGGCCAGGAATGGGTTGGGCTTCCTTCCTGTGCAAGAGCCTGCCGGGCGAGGCTGGAGCCCAGCTAGGCCCGCTTTATGTGCCCCCCAGGGGGCCAGTGAACAGACCATGTGCCCACACTCCCCACTTACAGGGCGTCTGGCACTGGCTTCTGCTAGCATACACATGCTCTGGGGTCTCTTCATGCAAGTCCTGAAGGTACCCTGCCACCGAAGAACGCCTCTATTTGTGCAAAGGGGTGTGTGGGCGGTGGGATGAGGACCTTTGATTTCAGGGGGAAACCCTCCAGTGGAAAACGCATGTGGGGAGGCAGCAGCTGGTGGAACACTTGTGAGCAGTCCTTGGGGACCAGCTGCAATGGTGGTCAGGCATGCAAGCCATCCTTTGACTCCAGCAGGCTCCCAGGGACCTGGGCCTCAGCTTTGCTGTGCCACCCGCGGTCACCGCTCTGCTGCCCAGTGGGAGAAACGCATCGGGTGGCGCTCTGGCAAGACTCGGGCTTCTCTGCGCATTCAGGTGAAAGTGAGGGCCAGGATGCATGAGGAGACAGCAGGAGGCTGCAGCTTGGTGGCAAAGCCCCAGGCCAGGTTCGGTCCTCAGCACCTCCAGGTCAGACAGGAAGGAACTTCTGCGGTTGGTCTAGGCCAGGGGTCCTCAAACTTTTTCGACAGGGGCCAGTTGAAAGGTGCTGGTGGTGGACATGGGCTGGCAAGCGGGTGCCAGCGGCGTGTGCGGGCTGGCAAGGGGTGTGGGTAAGGCAAGGGTGGGGGCGCACGGCGAGGCAGCGGTGGGCGCACGATGCAGCAGCTTGCTTGTTTGGAGGTAATTTTCTCTGAGCGAGTCCAAAACGATCTCTGCGCAAGCAAGCTGCCGCCTCCCCATGCGCGCAGCGAGGTGGTGGTGCACAGAGGGCGAGGCGGGCAGCAGCAGCGGGCGCATGCTCGACGAGTTGAAGACCTCAGGCGGGCCAGATACATGGGCATGGCGGGCCGGATCCGGCCCACGGGTCGTAGTTTGAAGACCCATGGTCTGGAATAGATGGGCAGACTGTCTGACTCCCAGGAAGGCTGCCCCTATGTTCTCTTCTTTTAGCCGTGGAAGGACAGAGCCTTTTTCCGAGGCGGCACAACACCGCCCTCTGGTGGGCACTTGGGAGTCACATTGGGAGTCCCTGGTGCTTCCAGCCCTGCTCTAATACGAGCGTTGCAGTGCAAGGTGCTGCTCTGCTGCACAAAGAAGAGCCCTGTGGGGTCTCCAACTGCTCCAGCCTCCTGCTTCCTGCAGTGGACACCTGGACGGCCCGGGGAGTCCACGAGCAAGCGCCCTGTTGCTGAGAGGCCTGGCCCGCTGGCTCCCACCTTCGTGCTGGCTGCCCAACGCCGTGCTCAACGCTATTCCAGGAGGGTTGTGTTTGCTGGCAGTGGGTAGGGGGCAGCCAAGGCTTCCAGCAGGAGAGACTTGAGCTACTGGCACCAATATCATTGAAATCTATGACAAATCTGCTGTCCTTGGAGTCACAGGAGCTGGCCCTGGTGCCAGTCTGCAAAGCGTGGGAACTGTGCAGAGCCCCCTGACGGCCAAGCCACGCCAGACTGATCCCACTTAAAGGGTGCGCTCAGCTGTTCCACCCGAAGATCCTCTGCTCTACAGAGCCTGCAGATAGACCACTGGGCCAGGGCCCCACCAGGCCGCCTCTTGGAAGCCCGCTGGCTAGCATGCCGTTGGCCAGCTCAAGGCCACACCTGGAGCCAGGCCTCTCGGGAGGGCCCAGAAGCACCAGTCTTCCGTATGACCCCGGCTGAAGCATGCTCAGAGCTGCGATCCATTTTCTGTCCGTGGCCCTTCAGCCTCAACCACCCTACCCTGACCTGTTGCCTTCCAGTTGTGTTGGGCCATGCGCTCCAGCCAACCAGTCCGACGTACCTGGAAGGTACCAGATTGGGAAGGTGAGCCTTCAGTGTGATCACAGGACCCAGCACAGCCTTCTGAACTCAGGCGCTAGCAGATGTGTGGGACAAGTCCCGTCTTCTCCTGATAGCACAGTGCAGCTGACGAGGAGTATGTGACCATACTCTAATACAACTGGAGGGCACCAGCTTGGTTTTAGACCCTGGACTCAGTATCTTATGGGGTGCTTTAGATCAGAGCAGGGATCCCTAAATGTCTGAGACTTCAGTTCCCAGCCACCCCAGCCACCATGGCGGACAGCCAGGAATCCTAAAGTTGGCGTCCAAGTGCCTGGAGATCTACTTTTGGACCACCCCCTTTTCAGGCAGCTTTGTGCATTACTTCAGTTGTGAGGGAAATTTATCGATCCCTTTCCCTGCCACAGCTGCCATCCCACACTTACAGGTTACGTCGGAGTGTTTGCCAACGCCAATGAAAAAGAAATATTCCTGGCGTTTAAATGTGTAGTTTTAGCTCACTTAAGCCACAGTGCCACCAGGTCTGTGGGAATGGGATGGGCTGGGCTGCCGCCGCCCCCTTCGTTGGCCACGGTCCGGGCAGCCATGGTGGAGAGATGCCCTGGGCTGCCTTGCCCGGGCATTTGGCCAAGATCCACCTTTGTGGCTCCACGCTTCTTTATCTTAAATCCCTAAACAGCCAGCAAAAGAAAGGCATTTCCCAGTGACAGCACTGAGAATGGAGGAGCAAACACCAGAGAGGCAGCAGCAGATCGCTCGCCCCCCTGCACAGCAGCTGCCCGTGCACTGCCCATGACTCCGAGGGGCTCTGTCGGCGACATGCAGGCATGTGAGGGGGCGCCACGCGGAGGTGGATGGAGACCTGTTCTCCCCTGCAGAGGAAGGCAGGACACGCTCCAGTGGAGCAAAGCTCAGGGAGCCAAGCTTCCCTTTGGATGCCAGGAAGCACTTCCTGACAGTCAGGACCCCGAGGGTGTGGAATGGGCTTCCCCGGGAGGTGGTTGAGGCCCCATCGGTGCGGGTGTTCAAGGATAGGCTGGACGTCCACATGGGGGGCATGTCGTGAGCGGAGCCGGCTGGAGCCAGAGGTCAGACTAGATGGCCTGGGAAGCCCCTTCTGACTCACTCTGTTTTCTATGTTTCTATGTTTCTATGGTCCATATAGCTCCCCCCTGCATGGTGGCACCACCCACACAAGTTGAAAGCAACCAGTTCCTGGGGGATGCATTAACCAACAGCACACCAGCAAAGGATTCGTGGCACGGACAGCCAGAAAGAAACCCCTGACTCCACAAGCCCCCACCTCTTCCCAGGGTCTAGATGTACCAATGAAATGGATGCCCCTTGGCTTTTCTTGCAGTTAATTCCAGGAGGCAGCCAATGTGGGACACTGACGTGATTCACAATGGGACAGACCAGCCAACCCCACACAGTGCCCCCCACGTGTGTTGCATTGCACCTGGGTAGGAATCCTGGGAGCTGCTGAACATCTGGCAACCAGCAGGACAGGGGAGGTCTCCCCCCCCCCCCCCCGCTGGATGCCTTGCAGCATAGATTTGAGGCAGCAGAGGGCAGATCGTTGGCTCAGGTTGGCCTTGTATGCCAAGAAAGAATGAGAAGCTTCTGTGACCAAGATTTGCTGATCTCCAGGGAACAAAACCCACCAAGCAATTCTAGCCCAGTTGTCTTTCACCTTCAGTTCAACAGAGCCTGGTGAGTTTTGTGTCCATGGGGCTCTTGATTCATTGCAGCTTTTATTTTGAGCTCTATAGGAACTATCTGTGGTGCTGAACTCTACCCCCATACCAGTTTACTACCAAGGACAGCTCCCATAAAGTCCAAAATAAAAAGCTCATGGATCAGATGTCCAGCTAATTGGGGGGCCACCAGCCTCCGCTGCCTGATCACCCATTTCTGTCCCTCCCCCACAAACACTTGTGGGGTGACCGAGGTGGCTGAAGCACTGCAGTTGCTGGTTTCTGAATGTTGTCAGTCTCACACCCCTTTGTCTTAGTGTGGATCTGCCCAAGAGGCAAACCCATTCCTTCTCGCAGCCCACTTAGTGGAACAGCACTCCTTCCCTCAACCTGGCATCTTCCAGAAAGCTCTGGACTCCAACTCCCATCATCAGATCCCATGCGCATGGTGGACATGTCAGGAGCGGAGCCGGCTGGAGCCAGGGGTCAGACCAGATGGCCCGGAGGCTCCTTCTGACTCACTCTGCTTCTGTTTCTGTCGTGATGGGAGTCATAGTCCAGCCTCTCGGCTCCAGGCCAGCCCTCTCTGCAGCCTGCCCAAGGCCTTGCCTCATCACAGGAAGCAAGGCACGCTGCTGCTGCACTGCTCTCATGAGCACCTGCAGGGGGCGGGGGGGCAGGCATGTTCCGTGCTCCAGCCCGCTGCAGTTTGGTGTCCCGGAGACACTTTCGCAAGGGTGGCACAAGCTCTTCCCTGTGATTCATGGCTGCTTCTGGGCTGCAGCCAGTTTGAAACCAAGATCTTGCCTCCTCTGCCCGCAGGCCCAGGGAGGCGTTCCCAGCCTGCAGGGGTCAGACCTGACGTTCCGTCCCGCCTCCAGTGGAATCCACCTTCCACAGACGCCAGGCGTGGGCAAAGGTGGTAGCCATCGCTTGGCTCCTTGAAACACCCTTCTGCCACATCTGTGATGGGACGGAGGAGGATGCGGGAGGTCAGCACTCAGGCCCCGTTCACTGAGGGGTTGCTCTCTCCTCGCAGCAGAAAGACGGCATAGGCCAGAGGTCCTCCGTGTGGCAGGCAGGCACATGCAATGCTGCCATAAAGGGCCCCCAGTCAGATGGGAGCAAAACCAGAAAAGCTGGAAAAGTATGCTGTGTGGTCTGCAGATCGGGTAGATGAGGTCCCAAACCCCAAACAGCAGACGGATGGAATTGGAGCACAATCCCAAGCATGTTCAAACACAGAAAGGCTGGCTTCTGCCTGAACCTGCACAGGATTTCATCTTAGTCAGTGGTCAGGCAGCCCTAAGTTCGCACTGAGCGATGCATCTGGGGATGGAGGAGCGATGGCTGGTCTCTCTCCACTCTCTGGTGCAGGGCAGGCTGGAGTTGCACTGGTGCATCCTGGAGATGAAAGTCACCTGCCCCCCACCCCAGCCCCAGCCCCTCGGGAGTGCAACTCCCGGAGCTGCTTCCCACAACCAGGTGTTCTTCCAGCATTCCTGGCCATTGTCCAGACTGGCTGGGGCTGACAGAACATCTGGAGGATGCCAAGCTGGGGAAGGCTGTCCTAGAGACTTGGGGAGGAAGCTGGGGGGCTGCCACTCCCTTGGCAAAGCCCTGCTGGGCACACAGGAGGTCCCAGTTTGCTGCCCAGCTTCTCCAGGTGCGGAAAGGAAGGAACTGGGTGCTGCCACTGGGCTGAACTCAGTCGCCTAAACGGCTGCTTCCAAGCCTTGGCATCTGTGCCTCCTACCCCACACCCTGGAGAGCCACTGACGCCCAGCAGTGCAGACAATACTGGGCACCCCTGAGCCTGGACAACGCAGCCATAGGAAAGTCAGGAAAGATCAAGGGAGGCCCCGCTTCCAGCAGCGAAGTTAAACTACGGAACTCTCTTCCATGGCCTTGACTGCTTTGGGGGGCTCTGCACTGCACAGCAATGCACCCCTGGCATCTCCAGGCAGCTCTGGGGAAGAGCCCTGCCAATGTCCCGGAGAGGTGTTGCTGCCAGTCTGTGTAGGCAGCACTGGGCCAGGTGGACCAAGACTCTGAATCGAGATGGGGTGGCTTCTGGTGCTCCCAAGGCCATTGCTGCTTAACACTTTCATAAGGCAATTCTGAAACCGGAAGGCAACGTGCAAGACCAAATGGGGATGGTGGTATTGCAGGCTCAGGCACCCTGGCAAATTGGGGGGAAATGACTTTTATGCGGAGCATCCAAACTCCGGAAGGTGACCCCTCAGGCTGAGTTCACTGAGAGGACCCCGCTGAAGTGTGGTCATGGCCAGCGGTGAAGTGGGGGAATCTAGGCTCTGATTTAACGGTTTG